>NC_138133.1:72154457-72385621 GCF_964188305.1 Podarcis bocagei
GAAAAGGACGGCATTTATCAGCAGCAGATGGCAAAACTGTATATATGCCAAGAACGGGCAGCAAGCTGTGTGCTTCCCCCATAATTGTGTTGCGTTTCGTCCCAACTAAGAAAGGAAGAGGCAAGAATGAGAGAGCAGGTGGTGCTCACCGACACTGCATTGCTCAGGCTGCCCCATTAATGACAGTCACATTATTATTATTTATTAAATTTGTATACCGCCCTATACCTGCATGTCTCATGACTTCTCTTTCCATGATGGGACTCAACACTGGGTTTCCTGGTGCAAGATCCAGATCCACTTAGTTTCAGCAAGGTTGGTGCTCCTTGAACCTTAAGACACTGTCGGAACAGTTGGAGGCAGATACTCTCTGCTGATGCCACTATTCACGTTACAGCTTTGTTCCACGCACCCAGAGCGAGACCGGAGCCATTGTGTTTTGACAATACTAACATTTATCTCAAGGTTTCCCAGACTTGGGTCTCCAGCTGCTGGTGGTGCTTTTTAAATAGCTGAATAAGCATATGCTGCTGAATATCTGTTTTTTGCTTTTATGGTGCTGAGCTTCACTGAATTGGTTTGATATCATTGTGTGTTGATCTTAGATTCGGAGGAAGAGTTCAATTTTTTTTTTGAAAAAATGCAAAGACATATTTCTGTTCCAGGTGAGATTTAAGCAAAGTCTTAGTGCTGAACAAACTAGCCTTGATTGTAGAATCATTGAACTGTAAGACACCCAAACGGTGATCTAGCCCAGTGTTTCCCAAACGTTTTTGGGCAACGGCACACCTGTTTACCGGAAAAAATCTCGCGGCACACCACCATTAAAGCCCCGCCCCCGTGACGTCATTCGGGGAGCCGGCGGCCCGGGCCTGAGCTGGAAGGAGAGGCGGTGCTTTTCGGCACAAGGCAATCGGCCTGGAATTGTTTCCCCGCGCGCTGCGAAAGGGAACAGCTGCGGTCGCGCGAACCCTCCGGCGCTGGGAGGGGAAAGGGCGGAGTCGCAGAGCACCAGCTGGCCGAGCGGTTGCGCGCAGCGTTGCGCTTTTGGAGAGCGTGCGGCTGCTGCTAGGGGATCCGGGGACGTGAGCAGGCCTGGCCCGACCCGGGTTGAAGGAGGACAAGCCGGCAGCGCGCCAAGTGAGTTCGGTTGCGCGCGACGGCCCCCGCTCCCCCCACCCCCGCCGGATCCTCGCCGCCGCCGCCTCTCGCCCGCCTCCCTCCCACGGCACACCAGCCGATGTCTCACGGCACAGTAGTGTGCCGCGGAACACCGGTTGGGAAACACTGATCTAGCCCAAATCTCTACAATCCAAGTCACACTTGTCAGAGTTCACTGGCAGGCATTATTAATTAATTAAATTTACATTCTTCCCTTACTTTTGAAAAACAAATGCTGTTACAAACGTTGTAAAAAGCAAATATTTTCCTAGTCTTTTTGCTATATTCTCTCCCCCCCTTTTCTTTTTAAAGTTGCCCATCATTTGGATGAACTGTGGTTGCTTTTTTTGTTTTGTTTTCAGGGATGATGTCAATCACAAATGTGGTCAGACAGCAATCCATCTGCATGGAAATATTAACTGCCGCGAATCTATTTGCCAAAATTCCTCCAACATGGGTGTCTGGAAGCCCATGCCCCTTGCTTGAACTTCTTCAAACAAAGTTCACAATAAATCTGACACCCCATAAAGCAACTGCTTCCATTAGCACCCTACGGTTGCTCTGGCCAAAACCCTGCAACTAGATACCTCCACACTTGTCTGCTGCCCAGCCGAGTCTGACTCCATATGAGGTGCTCAGAAATTCCATCTTATACACACATCGCTCAATAAGTCACACTAAGTTATCAAGAAAACAGCATATTGCTTCTTCCCCCAAGTTATTTTGCTTGGAATGCAGCTGAGGTTTGAATTATCAGAAACAACAAAATTCAGGCACTTTTTTAAGAAAAAAGTTTAGAAGTGGGAAGAAGTTTCTGAAATTCCAGTAAATCAGTGAAATGTAGGACCTACATGTCACTGTCATTTCAAAGAACATCAAGCCAGTGTAAAAGAATAAACAAAACTTGCTAGGTCGCATGCCATATACTCTACTCAAAAAAACATAAACACATCAGAAATTTGCACAAATCCAGAACCCAAGAGTTAAATAGCCTAATTTAAAATAGGCACATTTTGCTCATTTGCATATACTATTTTCAGTTGTTTTAAAATGTTTTTAATATTGTGTTTTAACTGCCCTGAGACCTTAGAGTGAGGGATGGGTAATGATAACAATAATAATACATTATTCCGCTTCTGTCAGTGATGAAGGAGGACAATAAGCCACACATTGGAAAGAAGCCACATTTGCTAACTCCTGAAAATAAGGTTTCATCAGGCATCACCCAATACCTTTAAAGCCTATAGGCTGCATTCATGAGGACTAGAATCTCATATTATTAAAACTAAAAAAAAATATGATAACATATTTGCAGGACAACAAATTCAGCGGTTTTTGCACACAGACTGCTATTAAACTAAAGCTGTTATAAAGACCCACTTCATTATTCTCTGATAGTTATTTATTTCCTTCTCTAGCATAAAATATGCCTACCCTGGCAGTTGTGGGATGCTTGTGTGGCTGTGTATTTCACATGGACAATTCCACCCTGTTATTTCCACATCAGGGGGAAGCCTCCAAGCTAAGAGTTCTAGACAGCCTAGCCAGTATGACAGCACCTCAGAGGTCTGAACGTCTGAAGGGTGTCACAAATGGGCCGCCATCTGATAAACTAGTGAAATAGTGTTTAAAGGTGAACACGACTCTTGGCAGCTTTTGCTTGAAGAAATTAATTTCTCCAGAACGGATGTAATTCCTAAGCGCATGTTACAGATGGAGACGCTAACAGTCAGCATTCCTGGTCCAAGCAAGGAACAGCAGTGCACACTGTGCTCCTTTTGAAGAGCTTACCAATAGTGCAAGGTGAAAAGATGAAGCTAATTTGACAACTTAAGCAACGTCACATGCAATAAAAAAGTATCTATTGATGGGCTCGTTTCTTTGCGTGCTCACACACACACCGGATCAAGTACAACCGTGTTAAGAATAAATACTTCAATATGGATTAGTATCTGGCTGCCATTCAGAATTTTTAAATATTCGTCAACTGCATAATTGCCCAGAGACGGCTCTAACTCGTGCTCTGGTCATTTGCAAGGATTTTTCTTTAAAAATCATTAAAAACAGATAATTCCAGGAGGAACCCACAGATCACACGATACTTTGAGGGGCTTCTAAAAGACAACACACAAGGGAATCTGTCTAGTCAAGGGAATCTGTGCAGTCCAACCTAAAGAAACTTGTCCAATTTCTTGTGTATATTGTGGGAAGGTTAGGGGTGGGGTATGAATCATGTGAGAATCAAGCAGAATGAGGGCAGGTTGTGCACCCGTTGTCCGATCCCCAAATTTAGGCATAAGCAAGTTACATGTTAGCAGCTGCTTGCTTCGTACAGGTGAAACTCAAAAAATTAGAATATTGTGGAAAAGTTCATTTATTTCAGTAATTCAACTTAAAAGGTGAAACTAATATATGAGATAGACTCATGACATGCAAAGCGAGATATGTCAAGCCTTTATTTGTTACAATTGTGATGTTTATGGTGTACAGCTGATGAAAACCCCAAATTAACAATCTCAGAAAATTAGAATATTAAATGAAATCAGCAAAACAAGGACTGCAAATAGAGCAATATTGGACCTCTGAGAAGTAGAAGCACGCACATGTACTCAGTACTTGGTTTGGGCCCCTTTTGCATCAATTACTGCCTCAATGCGGCGTGGCATGGATGCTGTCAGCTTGTGGCACTGCTGAGGTGTTATGGAAGACCAGGAAGCTTCAATAGCAGCCTTCAGCTCTTCTGCATTGCTCGGTCTCATGTCTCTCATCTTTCTCTTGGCAATGCCCCATAGATTCTCTATGGGGTTCAGGTCAGGCAAGTTTGCTGGCCAATCAAGCACAGTAATCCCATGGGCATTGAACCAGGTTTTAGTACTTTTGGCACTGTGGGCAGGTGACAAAGTCCTGCTGGAAAATGAAATCAGCATCCCCATAAAGCTCGTCTGCGGAAGGAAGCATGAAGTGCTCCAAAATCTCCTGGTAGACAGCTACGTTGACCCTGCACTTAATGAAGCACAGTGGACCAACACCAGCTGATGACATGGCTCCCCAAATCTCTTTTCTGATGAGAGCAGCTTTTGCATCTCACTTGGAAACCAAGGACCCAGAGTCTGGAGGAAGAATGGGGAGGCACACAATGCCAGATGCTTGAAGTCCAATGTGAAGTTTCCACAGTCTGTGTTGATTTGGGGTTAGATTCCCTTGTGTGTATTAAAAATGGATCTTCAAACAGGACTTCTCAGAAACAAGTGGGTTAGGAATACCAGCCATTCAAAGAAAGACTGTGTCTTCTGAATAAGTGTGACATTTTTTTAAGTCAACTGTCCCAGTCAACAGTTCTTTCAGCCAACCAACCAGGGGGCGGAGAAAGGCTACAAGTGCTTGCTTGAAGAGGTTGTATATCTTATTAAGATGCTAAAGAGCTTTTCTTCTTCTGCATGATGTGCCATGAAATTGATTAATTAACGTGGATCCATTATTGAGAATTCATTCATGCAGCAGTCATTACCTGATCTCTGCTTACATAGACTTAGGATAGATTATCCAATTAATGGGGGATTGCAAGAGAGGAGATATGGGGCAGGGATTGTTGCACCGTAAAATCTTAGTCCCTCCCATCCTCATACAGAAGATATGATCTAACTATTAGCTATGCTTGGTTTTTCCTTATAAGAACATGTTTACTTTCGCATAGTTGTCAAGCAAAAAAAAAAAAAAAGCCTGAGAGAAGCCCTATAGGAAAACTCTATATAAAGTGGTACCTTGGGTTACATACGCTTCACGGTACAGATTCCGCTAACCCAGAAATAGTACTCCAGGTTAAGAACTTTGCTTCAGGATGAGAACAGAAATCGTGCTCTGGCGGCGCGGCGGCAGCAGGAGGCCCCATTAGCTAAAGTGGTGCTTCAGGTTAAGAACAATTTCAGGTTAAGAACTGACCCCCAGAACGAATTAAATACTTAACCCGAGGTACCACTGTACCATGCTTTAAATTTACCTTATAATGCCATTGCACATAACATTATATGCTAGCTTTCCCACTGACTAATTTGATAATTTCCTCTAGATTTTCCAAATAAAGTAGACAGCATCCTTTGCATTCAGTAGAGCAGGGCTAGGGAACCTTTGGCCCTGAAAATATTGCTGGACTACAAATCCCATCAGCACCAGGCAGCATGGCCAATGGCCAGGGATAACTGTGGAGTTGCAGCCCAACAAACAACATCTGGAGAAAAACTAGGTTGGGGAAAGCTGCTATATGGGGAAAGAGATGAGCATCTATTAGTAACAGAACCCCTCCTTGTTCAAGTGGTTAAACATGATGTGTGGCTCTTCAGTTAGGAGGGACAGAACCAGCTCTTGTTAGCATATGGGCTGATTAAGGTGGGCAATTCTGTCCACTAGTCATCTGAGACCAGCTCTGTATTTGTCCTGTGATTATGCCCATATAATTATGGAACCGGCTAGTCCTTTTTTTGGCACAAACACACTCTCTTCGAGCCCTTCTCAAAAAGTCTTACCTTAAGCCTGGCAGGGACTATTTACAGAGTCTGAGGGCAGGTCAAAATACAGGTTTTTATGAAGGGTGTGCATGTCTTCGTTTCTGAAACTGGGCACACATTTACTCGGGGCCATAGGAGTTGAATGTGCTCATGGAATTAGTGGGATTCTGCGGTCATGCAAGGACAACAAATTCTGTACTCTGATTGCCAAACTGCTGTGAACTCAGTAGCTAACCTCGTTCAATGCTGATGAGACTTTAGGTGGGAATTAGGATGGGCAAAGGAAGATTTGTATGAGTTGGGGTGAGGGCTGAAATTCCCTGCCCATTTTTGAGGGACGCAAGGGACGGTCTTTCAAAACTTCTGATACCACAACCAACAATGGAGGTTTATCATACCTTCAGCTCTCTGAAAGTACTCATCAGCTGTTGCCAGCTAACATGAAACAGGATCCCCAATGTGAATGTCATAAATAAGTTTTGATTGGATTAGAGGACAACGCAACTAGATAAGATCAAAATAGCTGTGAAATTAGCACACACGCGGTCTATTGTCTGCTGCCCCTTTCTGTGATACTCAAACGTGCCCAGCCTTGAGGGTTGCTGATTATAAAACAAAATGGGAGGTGGGTGTATTGTCTTTACAACAATGGGAGATTAGAAAGCAGCAAATGCAGCTCAAACCAAGATTGAGAAATTAGGAAAACTGGATTGCTGAACTAATTGAAAAGAAAGAAAACGTGTGAGAGATTGCAACATTAGCTCTTCCCAGGCATTTGTAATGCAACTTAAAGTAAACACAAGCGAGGAGTGAGCCAGCTTGGTCGCATTGCTTTCGCAAAGAGGCAGGTATCCTCACAAAGGTTCCCTGCAGAATTTACAACCCTGGGGAAAAAATCTGGATTCTAAAACTTTCCAGTGCTTTCCCCTTCATTACTGAACCTGCACTGCTTCAGCCAAAAACTAATGTGCTTTTCACCTGAGAGGGTGGAGAAGGGTGAATTACATCCTTATTGAGGACCTCTGTGTATTCTGCTTAATGTGGGCACAGAACTAACATACTTAAACCAATTCACACATACAGCTCTTCAGTTCAAAAGGAATTCTGCTTTGAGGAAGGCAGCAGAACAATAGCCATTGCTTTGTTGTTACACAACCGCTACTGACCTGTGTGTAACATCTGGCCTGATCCTACCCAGCCATCTTGTTTCGGCTGCAATGGCAACCAATACGTTTCAAGGTTCATGTCAAGTTTCTGGTGTTTAATAATAATTCCCTTCAGTCCCTGGCTCCCATATATCTCAGGTCTCTTCATCCATTTGTCTCCAATGTGTTCTTAGACATATAGAGCAAAGAGCACCCCACAACATCTCTGTCCCTGCTGGCTGCGCCTCAGACTTCTTTGCTCTGAGCAAAAGGTTTGGAGGGGAAATCATTGCATGTTCAGCTGAACATGTTCAGAATACACCACACTATGTGGAGCACTGTGTAGACTGTTTTCCTAGATGCCCAAACCAGGCCTGCATCTTTTTACAATTCCTGGATGTCAGCATCAAGTTTTCCTCTCAGAACCTGCTCCAAGCTCCACTTCCATTAGAGTTGCCATATGTCCAGAATTTGCCGGACATACCTGGAATACTGCAGTCAGAAGCCGTGTCCAGGCAGAAATTGGCTAAACGTCCGGGAAAATCTGGATATACGGCAACCCATGTCGGCAGTGTCATTTTTGGCAATTTCCCTTAAAAACAGCTCAAAAACTTTTGTGTCTGGATTCTCACTTTTTGAAATACAGTGGTACGTTGGGTTACATACACTTCAGGTTACATACGCTTCAGGTTACAGACTCTGCTAACCCAGAAATAGTACCTTGGGTTAAGAACTTTGCTTCAGGATGAGAACAGAAATCGTGCTCCGGCGGCACGGCAGCAGCGAGAGGCCCCATTAGCTAAAGTGGTACTTCAGGTTAAGAACAGTTTCAGGTTAAGAACAGACCTTTGGAACGAATTAAGTACTTAACCAGAGGTACCACTGTATGGCAACCCTAACTTCCATGCAAAAGGAATGACGTGACAAAGAGAAGGACTTTCACATCAATTGTCCCAAGGCTGAAGAATAAATTCCCTTCTCAAAATCATCCCTTTTATTGGTCTTCTGCAGGTGATTCAAGACACATCTTTTCTGAGTGGTCTTTTCTTAAGCTGGTTAATTTTATTTGTTCTTGACTAGTTCTTTAGATTGTTGAGTTTGGTTTGCTTTGTTGACCTATCTTTATAACTCTCAAGGCTGAGCACCAAGACAGATAAAACAAACAGACTTCAGTAATAAATATATGAAGGTGAGAGGCCCAGTCCACCCTGTGCACACACCCCAATACTTGGGACCTTCCCAATACTTAGAACACAAAAAGCTTTGAAGACAGAAGAATTACATAAACTGGGCACTGTGAGGAATGGAGTTACCCCAAAACAGATGGCTGTTCTTAAGTTATCTCACCAGCATGTTCAAGTTGATTCTTTCACCTGAAAAATGGAAGGCTCCACTCCAGGTCACACAGAACCATCTGTTGGCAAAGCGACCAGAGTTTTGAGCTAGCCTTAAACCTAAAAAAGCCGAGATTTCTCGTAACAGCAAGAGCAAAGATATTAACAAGCCCAGGCTATTAATCCTGTTAAAGTGTTTTCTTCCCAAGGAAAATCCGATTCTGGATGATATCCAAAACCCATCAGTTTGGAACGACTTGGAGTAGTTGAAAAAGCATTTAGGTAATACCCACTTTTCTTTTCTTTTCTTTTTTTAATCAACAACATTTAATAGTTCCCCTAAGCTATTTGATGACTGAGAAAGTGATAACATTTTAAAATGTATCCTGTTCTTCCTGCAGTAGTATTTTAATTTTATGCATTAGGTTCGTATTTGCTTTACTCTGTTATTTTATTTTATTTTATTTTTGGCATAAGACCCCAAAGATGGAAAGGAAAAGACACATTAATGAACCACCGTATCAAAAGACCTGCTCAGAGGACTAGAACTTTTCTCATTTCTCTATATTTATGCAATCCCATCTGCTTCAACTGCAGTCCCATTATAACAATTGTGAGGAATAGCTCCAGGCTAAAAGCTGGCTGCACATTTCCTTCAAGCTGAGCTGCAGTGATGTCACAGAACATCTACGAACATTCCAACTAATGAGAGGTAAAGGCCAGCCGCATGCAATAAAAGTAAAACAATATAAAATGCCAACATTCATACAAATGAAGGCACTGTAAGAGGAGCACAAAACTGGAGTGCTGCATGATGTCAGAATCAGGAGGTTAAATGCTATGCTAGATATGTCAGGTACTCGAAAAGTTTTGTAAGCAAGATACCCTTCCAACTGACTGCCATGTATCATCCTTATCTCTTCAGCTTGAGCGGCTACTATACTCAAGAACTGTCACATGCTGGTTTCTGGCTCAGACCATTAATCTCCCCTGGTGTGATATACAAACAAGACTAGATGTCCTCATCCTGAGTGGATAATGAATACCCAGTGTTTCATTCGTTATTGATGCTAGCATTAAACAGTAGCAGTGAAAGATCAGGAGCACCGTTTGCCTCACTTCGTAAAAACTGAGATCGAGAAGAAAAAGAACAGGACATCCTACCACTTGTCTGCCTCCAAGGTCCCCCAAAACTTTGCTTCTCATTCTGAAGTTGCACTTAAAACAAATTAATCTGATGGGTTTTGTTTCTTAGCTGGCAGTTCTGCTGTGTCTTCTGTTTATGAAATTAGTGAAAGTTTTTCTTTCATTCCAGAGTTCCAGGGCATTAACTTTGGTTTTACTGCTGCAACTGTGGTGGATATTTAAAAGAGCGCTCCAAAATTTGAGGCAATTCGTGGTGTCCTCCCCACCTTCCAGAGAGCTCCAAGTCACTGTCCCAAATAGCATTCATTTCTCCTTGTAAACTCATCACTGGCCTCCCCTGTCTTCAGGCTCAGGAAAACTTGCTGTGAATATTTATCCCATCTGCCCTTCTGTTTCCATCCTTTGGGAGTCATGAATATATTTGGCATAATTGCCATTAGAATAATATGGTCTTATAACACAGGGATGGACACTCATTCCGTTTCTAGGCCATTTCAGTTTTTGCATGGGTTCATTCACTTCAGCATTTGTACTTACTTAAATACATATTTTGTCTCATTGCATCCACTTCTTTATTTATTATACCCTAAGATACATGTTTTCTTATGCATTTTATTTATTTAGCATTGCTAAACTACTTAATAGTTGACAAATCTTTAAGAAATACACAAATACTACTACTACAACAACAACAACAACAACAACATACTATAATAAAGAGAGAAATGCAACATAAAAGTACAGTAAAAGAGTGCATAATATAAAAACAAGACTTCAAGGATGACAGAATCCAATCTAGGAGGCTCAGAGAAAGTCTGGGCAAAAAAGATATGTCTCTACAAGATGTTCAATGCAATTCATGCATGATGCTTTACATGGCACAGGGAAGGATATTTTACAGTGCAGGAACAATGGTGGAAAATTGGGGGGGTCACTGCTCTGTAGCGTGCAGTGCCATGAGTAAAATTTCCCAAGAATCTGATCTCATTGATCTTCCATGTCTATACAATTAACCTGGTCTTAAGTTGTTCAGGGGTTTATATGGTGGTAAAAAGACCTTTAACAAAGCCCTGTAGCTGATCGGGCTTTTGTACTCTTTCTGAGCTGAAAATTGAAGTGCAACATTCAGAAAGTGTGAAATCCAAAGGATTCCTGAATTAGTCCAGGAGGTGCAAACTATTTGTTGTTGAAAGTTTATTTGAGTTACCTTCAGCAAATAATAGAAAAGTGGCTCACAAGTTTTAAAAATATTATTATTATTCGCTTACAGATGCGGACCAAACAAAATTAATTCTTGCAAGGCCAAACAGCGAATCCAGAGCCAAGAGAAGAGGCAGAAGGTTTGCATTGTAATCTTTACTGTGGACTTCTCAAAATGACCCATCAGGAAATCTAATAATCGACAACTGCATTCTAGTGCGATCTTTTAAGATGCTGCGCTCAACATTACCACAGGAAAAAACCAATGATAACATAAAAGAGAAAGAGGTACTCTAAGGGGTCGTTCTTATAAAGCCACATGGGTATATGGATACACAGTAAGCATGGATGCAAAAGCATAAAACTGTCACTGAAAATCCTGGAAAAAACCTGTCACTGAAATCCTTCTATGGCCATCGTTGCACATTAAGGCAGAACACAAAAATAGTAAAATGAAATGTTAACAAAGCAAACAGAAATAGAAAGCATATGGCAAAGGCACACACACTTCACCCTGCCCCACCAAAAATGTCCTCGCTTCCTGATCTCAGTTTAATCCATCACAATCTACTACTGTCTTTGGTTACATAATGTAAGATTTATCCCACGTGTTGATGAGAGTATACAGACTAAGAACATTAGGAAGGGGTCATTTTTAATAGATTTTTATGCAAAATAGAACTATCCAAGTCACAGAATATGACTTCCCTCACTACTTCCTACATTTCCTCCCTACTTAAAAAGACTGACCAGACACGGTCCCATATCAGGAGGCTAAAGTGAACACGCCAACAGACAAACTGTAATTAATTTCATTTTTCCCACATAAGAGAACAACAAAAAAAGGCACAATCTATCTCTAATCACATTTGAACCAGGCAGTATTATGATGGTAGAAACACATTGTCCCTACTGCACCTGCACATTAATAAGCTTGATCTAACTTCTTAGGCCACAATCCAGTGCCCTGTCCTGGCTCCCACCCCAAAACACACAAGCAAAGACTCTATTCAGGCAAGAAGTGGTATAGGCTCAGCAACAGACACAGGGCCCAGGAACCACATCTCAGTTCAAGTTGGAAGTTCAGAACCAGTGGAAGCAATGAAGATGTCCCAACAAATTTCCCCACCCTGTCTGCCAAGCTTTCAAAGTCCAGCTGTGGCACATTCACTCGCCTTGTTCACCTTGTGGGAATGTTGAGATCGAAACTGCATGCTCCACAGGGATGGGATGGAATGGGCTGCTCCCAATCTGTGAAGGTAGCGCCTGGTTCTCAGCAACAAGCTTGCACCCTACTTTTCAGACTCCTGTTCAGTCACTGCCTTCTGCCTCCTTGACTGCTCACAGGCCTCCTGAGCCTTCACTGAGGCCCTTCACTCTGCAGGAAGAGCAGGGGTGTGCAGAGAACTGGCATCTCTGGTCCCCCTCCTGAAGTGGCTGAAGTTGTGGTGGGGATTCCTCCCTCCTCCAACCCAGGTTTCCCGCCATTCAGGCCTCCTTGGGTTTCTACCTCCTCCTATGTCACAGTCTACCAATCCCGACAGCATCATGGGGCTCATGATGACTGCAACCCACTGCTCTTCAGGTTTTTTGGACTACAACTCCCATCAGTCCCAGCCAGCATGACCACATTGTAGCCCCAAACATTTGCGGGCCACCGGGGCTGGGGGAGGTTGCTTATTCACATACTTACCTGGTATTGAAGAAAATGGAGTTTCTTTAGGAGAATTGATGTAGAGGTCAGCTGTCTTGAACTGCTCATGGTTTAAAAACGGACGCTTACCTGATGTTGCTGCAAAACAACATTCTATACAGCATGCCCCAGGATCTCATAAACATGTTCTATATATATATACACACACAGAGAGAGTCACAGGCTGTGCTTCAGCACTTGTGTGCTAACAGAACGAGGTGGTGTGTAAGTTGGACGGTTCCTCCGGGTTTTTGAAAAACAAGAGACAGTGTTCTATCTATCTTAGTTAAACAAGCACGGCTTGAGTCAGGAAAAGAGCTCATAAAAACTTTTTGGCATCTGGCAAGCTTACCTCCCGGACAGTGCCTCAGGGCCATTTTACATCTTCTGGACTCTGCGATGGTTGGGCATGGTATTGTGTCTTTTGCTGGCTTTTTCACAATTTGCCTCGTCCGCGTTTCCAAGCCCCACTTAAATCCGCAGGTCTTGTTATTTCTGCTGCACGTCCCCCATTCACTCCAAGGGCCCACTTCACAGCCTTCTGAGGAAACCAACATACACAACACAGAGCGCTAGTTAACATCTTCTTGTCATCTGATGCACATAACATGGCTGCTCCAAAATGAGGAGCAGAAGGTGGGGGTAGCAGAGAGGATGAAGAAATTCAAAACTTCATAAGTGGCAGATTTTACTGTTCAGTGTCTGATGGCTTTATTAGAGGAAATTTCCACAGGCTGGCCTTATTTAATCCCACTAAAGAGCTGGTTCACAAACAAGCCCTGAAATGTGTTGTGGGAAGGCAATGCAATTTTTTCTAGTCTACCATGAATTCTCCACACCTCCTTCTCTCCCGATCTTACAGTTATCTTCATTTTCCTTCCAGTTGCTTTTGAGAGGTGTTCCAACAATTTTAAATCAGATCTGGGGAACTGTTGTTGGGTTATAACCAGTGCTATTTTTATAGTAAAAGAGGTGCTAGAATTCACCATGAACACTTCCCTCATTCTCTTAGAATGGCAAAGGTGCCCACCTGAAAGGTGCCAGAACTGAGTTCTGGAGAGCTTTGGCTGAAAAAAAGCCCTGGTTATAACTCTGATCATCCCTGATCATTGGCACTGCTAGTTGGGACTAACTGATGGTGGTTGGATTCTAACATCGTCTGGAGAGCCACAGGCTCACTGCCCCAATTTAAATAGTGGAAATCTCAGGTCTTTTCTCCGTTTGTTTTGTTTTTCTGGTTGAACAATAGGTTTAGATCAGAACACAGGAATGTAAGAAGACATCCAGATGGATTATACCAAGGCAACATTCATATCAATCATACATTTAAAGCTCTATGATACTGTAAGCCGCCCAGAGTGGCTGGGGAAACCCAGTCAGACTGGGAGGGGGTATAAATAATAAAATTATTATTATACTTTAAGTAGTCACGGCTTCCACCATTGCATTGTGGGAGATGTAGCTTGTTAAGGCTTATCAGAGTGGTAACAGGATCCCTATTTCCCTTCCAGAGCTATGGAAAGATGGGTTCCCTACCAACTCCAAGCAGCCTTAACAAACTAGGCTGGGCACAGAAGTCTTTCACTTGTTCTTTTTTAGCATTAGGTTTCAGTCTGGTTTGCAGACACGAGTCACCAAGCCACATTAGGCATTGTTTTAAAAAAAGAAAAATGAGAAAGACCATTTCACGGCAACCTATGCTCTCCCTTTTATTAAGATGCAAAGAAAAATCAAAGCGACTCAACACAGGAGTGCTTCGGAGTATCCTTACTTGGAGAAAAGCCATCAGGTTTCAGAAACAGAGATTTCCCTAGGACCCATTATTTCTAGATTTATTAACGGTAAGAAGATGAATTGCATTGCTCTAACGTTATTATAGCACATTAGCTGTTTCCATCTAACTTATGTACCAAACACTCGCCAAGGTTTTTATGCAGTGAGGTAATGTGTGAACTTGTAAACCTATCTCAATGTCCAGAAAGGTTTAGACCATAAGCATGATCATTATTCTAAGTGTTCAAACAGAAACAAAAAGGCAAGTACGAGACAAGCACATAATCACTAATGTTTCATGGTTGAAAATGTGGACATTAATTTTATTGTTCTAACACTCCGATTATCACTGCCTTAGAATTCCCATCATTTGCTGCTGGTAGTGGCTGGGAGGGGGAATGAGCAAGAGAAAGAAGTGGAACTACATGCTGTAGAGGGGAAAGAGGAAAGGATACAATTTTTGAGAGCAGACAGTATTTTTCTCTGCTTGTTTTTGCCAGTTTCCATTTCTTAGTGCATTAAGTATTGATCTGATGTGTAGAGAATTCAAGAGGGTTCTGGAAGCTCCTGGAAGCTTCTCTGTGTGAGGGAAACAAGTAGAAGGTTCATGATGTTTGGGTTATTCCTTCAGAGAAGCTGAGTACAGCTGGTTTAAACTGGTTCTTTTATCACTTCCTGTCAAGGTCATGCCGACTATAAAAGTAAGGCCAGAAGGAGCCTGGGTTTCACTTTCTCTTTCTATCTCTCTTCCTTCTGGTGTGGTGCTGTGTATATAGTGTTAAAGCTTAGAAGTTATTGTAAGTTTAAGTCTGCTGCAACTGGATTTCTTATGGACAGTGCCAATCCTGAATGTACTGGATTTGTGACCATTATGCTCATTTGCCTTTGGTAGCAGTAAAGTTCTGCTGGATGAAATACAATTGCCTTTGGTCTATTTTGGGGGGGAATCCTGCAATGTGCTTAAGTTTTTACTCTGCTAACTATACATTGGAATCTACTCTGGATAAATATTGAGTAGAATTTCATGACAATTTTATGTTCTGTTAACCAGAAATGGCTCACTAGGTGGCATGAATATATGTATATAAGAAGAGCTGGCTGGATGAGGCCAATGGCCCATCTAGTTCAGCTTCCTGTTCATACAGTGGCCAGCCTGTGGGAAACCCATAAACAGGATCTGAGCGCTCTTGGTTTTAAAAGGTCATCCCAAAAAACAGAAACACTGATTTCTCGGGAACAGGTACCGGTACATCAGGACTGTCACTAGTAAATAGAGAAAGTTGGATTGTATACAAGTGGGTGGCACAAGCTAATCAGGCAAAGTGGAAAATAATTTCAGAAACCATTCTGAAGCAGTGGGGAGGATCAGAAAGAGGTAATATAGAAGAGATGTTCAATAAGCACTCACCCACACATTCCATGGTCTCCTCTAAAGGTGCAAAGCCGTCAGGACATTCTCCAAAGCAGCGACCCCGGTAGAGATAAAACCCAGGCTTGCACTTTGTGCAAAAATCTCGACTGAAGCAAGAATCACAGTTCTCTATTCTGCACCCTAAGATGTTGGAATAACAAATTTATTTATTTCAGGTTTGCAAATTCATTGAGTGATGCAGCAGCAAAGAAGATAGCAGGACTCAACCATTTAAGAAGAATGGGCTCAGAGCTTATTCTTAAGAACCTAAGAAAAAAGCCCTGCTGGATCAGGCCAGTGGTCCACCTAGTCCAGCCCCCTGTATTTACAGAGCTCAACCAGATGTGCTTGGGAAGCCCACAAATAGGTCCTGAGTGCAACAGCGTAGTTGTTTTCATCTAGGCTTTATATATATATATGTGTATCTTGAGCAGAGTTTTGTGGGAAGCTCTGAAATTGTATAAGTAACCAGCACATTAGATGTCAGTGAGCTCCTGCTTCTTGACCCATCACACCAACCCACAAAAAACAAATGTGAAAAGGGGGTATTATCTCATCCATTGTGTTGTGAACTGCCCTGAGATCTACGGGTGAAGGGCGGCATACAAATTTAATTAATTACATTATTAACTAGGTGAAGGTAAAGGGATCCCTGACCATTAGGTCCAGTCGTGACCGACTCTGGGGTTGAGGTGCTCGTCTCGCTTTATTGGCCAAGGGAGCCGGCGTACAGCTTCCGGGTCATGTGGCCAGCATGACTAAGCCGCTTCTGGCGAACCAGGGCAGCGCACGGAAACGCCGTTTACCTTCCCACCAGAGCGGTACCTATTTATCTACTTGCACTTTGATGTGCTTTCAAACTGCTAGGTTGGCAGGAGCAGGGACCGAGCAACGGGAGCTCACCCCATCATGGGGATTTGAACCGCCAACCTTCTGATCAGCAAGTCCTAGGCTCTGTGGTTTAACCCACAGCGCCACCCATGTCCCACATTATTAACTAGTCAAACATTAATTGATTTACAGAAGATTTTAGCTAGTGAAAATTAGCAGCATGAGAGAGCGTGTTGAATTCTGCTGCCTATGAGTAATTTGCTTTCAAATATGCACATTACATGGGTCTTGGCATTCTGATGAGATGTGAATGGGTGGTCCTGTATAGCACAGCAGAAATGCTGAAAGGAAAGCTATCACTATATAATTGCTGCCTCACATCCAAGAGATGCAACCATCTACAAGGTCAAGTATCAGTTGTTGATTCAAATCTGGGGGGGAGATGTCTCATTCAAGTGAATCCCCCCCCCCCTTTATAGATGGAAATCTTCCATTTAAAATATTAGGGCCTCTGCTATACGAAAAGGCTACATGTTGTTACCTGTATCTTTGACTCAGTCTTGGGGAGTTTTGTCCCTAACACCTTCCTGTTTTAAATTGAATAGAGAATACACATGGTGTTTCCTTATGTGAAACCTTAACTTTCCGTTTCTTGGCCACAGATCATAGCTAGACAGTCTGTGATACATTTCTTGTGTTTGCCTTTTCTGGCAGCCACTCTCTTATGTTTGGTAGATTCCACGCCATTGGAATGTTTATCATCACATTTTGAGAAAGGCTGGCTATTCTTCATATAGCAAGCACCCAAACCAGGTTTTCTATGTCCAGCAAGTTCTGCAGACAAGTGAATCTGAACGGTAGACTTTGATTACTTATATTTCACTTCCATTAACGTGAAATGAATGCATATATTTAGCCTTAGGTTTAGGGATATAAATAAAGGGAAAAGAAAACACTTACAGGCAACATCACACTTATGGATCATATGTGTCATATCCTCGGTAGAATGCAGGGATTAAACCATAGTTGCCCTGTTATGATGCAACAGGAAACTATGGTTTAAACATAACAATTTATGTTATATATTTATACACGTCTTAATAAGAGGTTTATAAAAAATATTATGATCTCAGTGACAAAACCAGGCAAGGCAGGCAAGAGCATGCAGTTTGTTCTTTGGCCAACAACCCATGGTTTATTGGCCTGTGACTCTTACATAAAAAATGCTCCACAGATTATTACTGAAATCCTAGACATGCCAGCTGAAATTTAAGTCCCACCAAGTTCATTGAGACTTTCTCCTGTTTACGTAGGTACTGGATTTAAGCCTAAAGAGGAGGAGGTGTGCACATACACACTCAAGATAACTAACAAACGTGAGAATACGTCTGCACAACATATTTCAGTTTGCAATGAATTCCAGTTTGCAAAAAGCTGTTAAGGACCCATGAGTTTTATGGACATGGCACAGTGTACAAATCTAGAATGGTCACAGCATGCTTTTAAAAAATGTTATCTTGTTGGGGAAATGGTATAACACGCGATAGACAGACACGATCTAAACCTCATGACATTAGCAATTAATTTCCAACCTAAAATGACATATGCTTGCTAGGCCAACATCGGCACTTGCAATCCTGTTAACTCAGAAAACCGCGGGAGGTTTACGCTGATGAAATTTGGGGTGGTATGCTGGCGTACGGTTCTTCCCCACCATTAAAAATGTAGCATGGGGTAGTGGTGTAATCAATCCAAAATCCATTGTTCCATAATGCAACAGGCCAGATAGAAGCATGAGAATTATAATATGGGAGACTAATGCAATAATTCTCACGTCTAAATGCACTCAAAATTTATCTGTGGGTTGTGTGAAAAAATTGGCTCATTATCTGTCCTGAATGACACTCCCACCTATTCAGCTGTATTGGACAGCTGTGGATTCTGGTAATATGAGGAAGGAAGAAAAAACCTTATTTTCATCCATTTTTCCAATGCCATGCATAAGATTATAGACTCCTACTATGTCCACCCTTAGTTGCTTTCCCCCCAACCTAAAAAGCCTCAAAGAGTGTAGCTTTTCCTCACAGGGGATTTGTCCCACCCTCCTGATTATTTTGGTTACATTTTAGTGCACTTTCCCCAGTATCCTTTTTGAGATGTGGCCATCAGAATTGGACACTGCATTCCAAGTGTGGTCGCACCATAGATTTGTATCGAAGCATTGCTATGTTGGCAGGTTTATTTCCCAACGATCCCTTAGCATGAGATTTGCCTTTTTCACAGCCGCCACACACTGTGTTGACATTTTCATTGAGCTCAATATCTCTTCTTCGGTCACTCGCTCACCGCCGCCAAATATTTCTTTTGAAAGTTGGTTTATAATGCTTTTTGTTTCTACCCAGAGTGGTTTCTGAGCCAGCGTATCGCTTTGTTAGTGAAACGTGTGAGGGGAGGCAACTTTTTCCCTTTTTCTCTGCATTTTTTTTATTCTATTAAAGAGAATTTATATGCCTCTTAATCAGGCAAAACCTTTAAGCAGTTTGCATACATCAAAATTACAGATTAAAATCAGATGTTAAAAAACAAGTTTGCCTTTACAAATTCCAAAATGAAACCAACAGTTCTAAAAATATATGTTATAAAATAAAATTGCATGTTGAAGTTCATGTCAGATTTACCATGTCTGGGTTTCCTTGCTTAAGCCAAATATATTTTTAGTAGGCGCTGAAAACGGTGCAGTGAAGTGCCTAAGATCAATGAGCAAGGAGTTCCAAAGTGTAGCAGGTGTTGCCACACTGAAGGAGCTATTTCTTGCAAGTGCAGAGCAAACATGGCATGGCAGTTCCCATGAAGACCTTCACCTGATGCTCTGGCCTTGCTAGCTAGGGATGATGGGAGTTGTAGTCCAGCAACATCTGGGGACCCACAGGTTGAGAACCACTGCTCCAGAGGGTCCTCCAACTCTCTGGAACAAATGTGGAGGAATGCAAGGCAAATAAAGTTGGCAAAAATTGCCTCTCCTCTCCTGTTAGTGGAGGTGTGAGTTGGACCCAAAAGGATACAACTGGAACCATCCCATGCCAAAAAGAGGGTTTTCAACACTCTGTCCACACAGCTCTTGTTCTGCTTACATACGTACATTTATTAATGCATAATAAATTGCTATTCTACAGATATGTAAGGGGTGCTGCCGAGAGTGTCGGTTTTCTCCTTCTGCCTCTCTTTGGTGCCAGGGGAGCAATAACGATTAATTTTGTTGTTATTCCTGGATCGGGACACTCCACCAATGTACAGAGCCATAATCTGCAGTTATTTCCTTTGCTGAGTCATTGTTTTTCTAATAGGCTCAAAACTTTAGCCTGAGGCCATCTCCCGACTCCTGTGAGTCGTGCTGAACGTTAGTGTTGTGCATTTAACAGACCCAGAAGGGGTGTTCTCAAGTTATAGTCAACAGCAGTCCAATCTGCGCACACAAGGCGTTGAGCTGTACAGTGAAATGTTCAGTGCTGGCACAATCTATGTACCTGAACTGTTCCAAGTCAACATGTGTACACAAAAGTTCACACAAATGCTTGCACATGCGTACAAGACAGCTTGTGTTCAGTGTAACCTGCGAACAAGCCTATTGTCCAGTAGTGGCTGGTGCCCCTTGGGACTGGTGGGGCCGAAAATAGGGAAACCAACAATAACTGGAGCCAGAGTCATGGATTGGCAGAGTCAACTAATTCTAGTTTTGTCCTCATTCTCTCCCTGCTTTCTGTAAGTGGGAAAACACTTCAAGAGGAGGAAACTGTGCAGGCAGTGGATTGGCTGCAAGCAAGAAGGCAGGCATTTACCCAAATGAAGAAGCCTCCACTGCTATTCTCTACTGTTCTCCATGGAACAACCAGGTTTGGCAGGACCACTAAAACCACACACATCTAGGCCTGGTAAAAAGATTTGCTCACAACCCACAGAAGGTCTGGCTCCCTGCATACTACTTCACCACAGGTGAAGGAGGGATAAAGAGGAAATGGAACCACTGCAAAGGAGACCAAAGCCTGAATCATAATCATAATATTTTTTATTATTTATATCCCGCACATCTGGCTGGGTTTGTCCAGCCACTCTAGGCGGCTTACAGCATATCTAAAAACATAAAACATCAAGTGTTAAAAAAACTCCCAAAACAGGGCTGCCTTCAGATGTCTTCTAAAAGTTGTGTACTTCTTTATTTCCTTGACATCTGAAGGGAGGGCGTTCCTCAGGGAGGGCACCACTACTAAGAAGGCCCTCTGTCTGGTTCCCTGTAACTTCACTTCTCGCAGTGAGGGAACCAGCAGAAGACCCTCAGAGGACAACCTCAGTGTCAGGGCTGAGCAATGGGGGTGGGGTGCTCCTTCAGGTATACTGGGCCAAGGCCATTTTGGGCTTTAAAAATCAGCACCGACACTTTGAATTGTGCTCAGTAACCTACTAGGAGCCAGTGAAGATCCTTAAGATACGGCAGCCACTTCCAGTCACTAGTCTAGCTGTCACATTCTGGATTAGTTGTAGTTTTTGGGTCACCTTCAAAGGTAGCCCCACCTAGAGCAAATTGCAGTAGTCCAAGCGGGAGATAACCAGAGCATGCACCATTCTGGTGAAACAGTCTGCGGGCAGGTAGGGTCTGAGTACCAGATGGAGCTGGTAGAGAGCTGCCCTGGACACAGAATTGACCTGCACCTCCACAGCCCAGGAGGAAGGAGTCCAAATTGACTCCCAGGTTGTGTACCTGATCTTTCAGGGGCACGGTTACCTCGTTCAGGACCAGGGAGTCACACACACACACACACACACACACACACACACACGGCCCCTGTCCCCCAAGAACAGTACTTCTGTTTTGTCAGGACTCAACCTCAATCTGTTACCCGCCATCCATCTGCCAACCGCCTCCACTCACACAGGACCTTGACCCCCCTCACTGGTTCTGATTTGAAGGACATTCTCCAGCCTAAACCCCCTGATGATCTCCTAGCGACTTCATGTAGATGTTAAAAAACATGGGGAGAGGACAGAGGCACCCCGCAAGTGAGAGCCCAGGGGGCCGAGCACTCACCCCCCCACACACCATTTTCTGGACACGGCCCAGGAGGAAGGAGCGGAACCACTGCATAACAGTGCCCCCCTCTAGACGGTCTAGAAGAATGTCATGGTCAATGGTATCAAAGGCCACTGAGAGATCCAGCAAAACTAGGAAACAGATTTCACCCTTGCCCCTAGCCCACTGGAGATCTTTGACCAGCACAACCAAGATAGTTTTCAGTCCAACGATGAGGCCTGAATCTCAATTGGAAACGGTCCAAATGGTCCACATCCTTCAGGCATGCCTGGAGTTGTTCCAGGTCACCTACAACAACCATACTTGCTAGAACAATCAGTATGTGTTAAAAACACACACACATAGGCATGGAAGTTGTCAGGTTGATAGAAGTTGTCAGGTTGACCACAGTCACTCCTTAAGTATCTTATAGTATCCCCATGACATGTCTGAGGTATGGACTGAAATAATTTTTGACCGGGGGCAGCCCTACGATGAGGCAGAGTGAGGCAGCTGCCTCAGGTGGTGAATGCTGAGGTGTGGGGAATGGACAGAGCTGTGAACACCATGGGGTCCACCCTACAGGCCCTACACTAGCTTGCTGGCCTCAAGTACAGTGGACAACACTGTCCTTTCACCAGTATTGTGGCAAGAGTCAACTACCGGTCAAATTGGCTTTTGTATTTGCCTTGGGAGACGGTGCCATCTTTTCCTTTGCCTCAGGCAGCAAAACGTCTTGAGCCAGCCCTGCATTTTACTATGCCCAAGAAAGAACCCCTCCTATGCCCAAGAAAGAACCCATGCCTAGCCAGCATGGGCAACAATCAGGGATGAGGAGGAGCTGGTGGGTACCACGCTGGCTACGCCTACTTTAGAGGGTGATTAGTTTTCTTCCATCTGGCAAAAATAAATAAATAAATCCATGTATGCAACTTTAGAGATGAAATTACATGGTACACTGTAACCAGGAAAAAAACAACTCTAAACAGTCTTGCAAATTTGAGATGCCTAGCTCATAGCTAGTGAAGAAAATTAGATTTGAAAATGCACCTTTTTTCATAATTTTAGAGCTGCTGCGTTGAGCTGCGTGGCATTCACAGTGTTGTGTTTGGCAAGAGTGGCACTTTTCAATCCATGTTAACATTTTCCCTAAGATACACAGGTTCAAGCACTTTTCTATTGCAAATGCAAAAACGTTCCAGAAATAAGAAAAGGTCGAAGACTTCTTCTGCTCAAAGATATTCAGAGTGCAAGCGTTTTACACCAAACTCGCCTAAGACCCCCTTCTGTAAAAACCAGTAGGGATTTTGAATGCAGCCAAAGCTATTTTTAAACTGCAAAAACAATGTCAGAGCAACAGACAAAAAAATGTTCGGAGTCAGAAAGGGCATCCAACATCAGGGAAGAAGAATTTCATATTTATTTGTGTATTTTGAAAATGTATGAAAGATAGTAGGGCAGGGTCTTAATAACTTGCAGGATCATATTGGATAACACAGCAACACACAGCAAAAACAGGGCCACCGATATCAGAGCTAAAAAGGCAAGATGGTGAGCTGGTTTGGACACATAATATTAAACCATAGTTAAGTGTTTGTGAATGAGCAGCAGTGGCCCATATGCTGGCGAACTCCCCCTTCAGGGTGACCATAAGGACACTTTGGGAAGCTTCCACAGTTTTCAATTGCTTGCCATACCATCTGAATCCATACAAACTGTGGTTGAGCTTAACTGTGGTTAGAAGAAACAAACCAACTTCAAGCTATGGTTTATGAAGCCAGCCATTAATCATAGTTAAGGTCAATCACTGTTTATGGTTCAGCTGACTTTTTAAATGGCACTTAATCTAAAACGAAAGCAGAACCTTCTATCTCCCCCTTCGCAGCTGTGCCAGAGCTTGCTAAAGCTCATGTTCATGCTAAGTAGCAATGAAATGCAAAGTGGAAATTAGCAAGTGGAAAAGAAAACCAGAATACTGAGCCTTGCATGACCCTCTTACAAGCTAGAGTGTCCTAGAGGAGGACATGGCTGGAGCCCTGAACAGGTTCATTCCTGTTTGGAAGTGAGAACACAATGCAACATTGAGGGATAAATCCCACTTGCATGTCCTACCACTGAGCTTTGACTCCTCCACACCAACACAACTTTTAAGAAGAAGCTAGAGACGCATTTGCCAGAAGTACTTTGCAAGAAAGAGACAGTAACTGGGTGATCTCATCCAACACACAGCGCAGTGAAAGTGAAGAGAATCACATCACCTGCACTGACCAGATTGAGAGAATCTGTGGCCCTCAAGACTCCAGCTCACATCAGCCTCATCCAATGGTCGTGGATGATGCAAACTAAAGTCCAACAACATCTGGAGGTCCACCACTGAACTAGCTAAATCAGGAAAGCATGGTTAACTCCTTCCCATCTTCAAAGGTCCCCCCAACCTTCATTGACTGGGGGGCAGCTCACAGCAGAGACTCATATTTCTCTCCAGCCCCAATGCCACTGCTGCAGATAGCCAGGGCACCAATATTGCAGCTGTTGCTCAACAGGAGTCAGGTGACACAAACAGCAAATAGGATTACAGGTAAAGGGTTCAACACAGTGCATTGCTATGCTTCAGTATATCCTGAATCATCTACTGTCAGATCTTTCATTACTGCTTAAAGCAGTGGTGGCCAAACTTGGCCCTCCAGCTGTTTTGGGACTACAATTCCCATCATCCCTGACCGCTGGTCCTGTTAGCTAGGGATGATGGAAGTTGTAGTCCAAAAACAGCTGGAGGGCCAAGTTTGGCCACCACTGGCTTAAAGACAGAAAGGAACTCGAGGGCTGAGACAGCTGGAATGAAGGGGAAAAAATGAGTATAACAAATCAGATGATGATGATGATTTTATTTATACCCCGGCCATCTGGCTGGGTTGCTCCAAAATATGGAATATTCAGGAGGAAACAGACAAAAGCTTAATGTGAGAATTAAAATTCATTCATTTTTTTCTTAGGATGCATGGTTTAATTACACTATACTACTGATTATATTAGATTTAGGGATGAAACAGGAAAACACACAGAGAAATACTGAAGTGTATTATTGCTTCATTAATAATACAAAGCATAATGTTGCTGTTATTGTACTAGGTCACATTATTTGCATTTAAAAGACAAAACAATCAGTACAATTCCTAAAAATAAATATAGGATGGTACTTAACTATGTTTTACTCAGAGCAGACACATTGAAATTAATGGACCTACTTTGATCATGCTTATTAATTTCACTGAGTATACGCTGAGTAAGACACACCTGAATGGAGTCATGCATTTCACTCCCATGTCTCAAACATGATGGCAAGATTTATGAGTACAGTAGTACCTCAGGTTAAGTACTTAATTCGTTCTGGAGGTCCGTTCTTAACCTGAAACTGTTCTTAACCTGAAGCACCACTTTAGTTAATGGGGCCTCCTGCTGCCACCGCACCACTGCTGCACGATTTCTGTTCTCATCCTGAAGCAAAGTTCTTAACCCAAGCTACTATTTCTGGGTTAGTGGAGTCTGTAACCTGAAGCATCTGTAACCTGAAGCATCTGTAACCCGAGATACTACTGTATACAAATCCAAGCAGTCTCGTACCCTGAGATTTCAAGAGAAGTTTTTCTCCAGTACATTTATCCAAAGGCCGTTTCATAGACATAAAGGGTTTGTTTGCATATAATGCTAAACTGTGGCATAGCCAGCATTGTTCTGTGCACACAACTTAGGGAAACTTGTATCCAAACATATTCTGCTGGTGTGAGAGCTTGACTACTTTGTGCTCTGAAATCAAAGCATGAAAACTTCCAAGAATTTCAATAGTTTTGTGAGAAGTTATCATAAAGTGCATGCAAACTAGGCACAGCTTTACCTGGAAACTTTCTCACCAAAGGAAAAGGACTGGAGCTAAGGCCCACTGGACACAACTGGATTTACTTCGGAGTCATGAACAAAATTACCCGAGTTCAAGTCCCACTGACGCACGTGGGGAATTGTGGAGAACTGCAGGACTATCTTGGAAGCGACAAAAGGGCATTTCAAGTTAAGCAAGAAGTTCCAGAAAGAGAATTTAATTCATCATGTCAAAGTGACATTTCAAAAAATGAGCGCATACTCAGCACCAGAACCAAGATAAATAAAACGGTAACATAAATCATGAGTTCAGAACACAAAACTGTGCAAGCTCCCATTGAAATTAAACAGGAGCTGCCCAACATCAGAGCTCAAGGCACAGAACAGATAGCAGGTGTATCTCTTCTACTCAGAGAGATGGGAAGAACCAGTGGCATTTTTTTCTGGGGGGACGCAGGGGGACGCATACCCCTAAACATTTTGTGAATCTTTGTACTTTTGTCCATTTACTCTATTTATTTTTCCCAAATTGAACTATAAAATGGTGATTTTCTTGAGTCAAAAATGAACAAAAGCACTGGGAAGAACAGATTCTGACCTCAAAAATATACAGTGGTACCTCGGGTTACATACGCTTCAGGTTACAGACTCCGCTAGCCCAGAAATATTACCTCAGGTTAAGAACTTTGCTTCAGGATGAGAACAGAAATCCCGTGGTGCGGCGGCAGTGGGAGGCCCCATTAGCTAAAGTGGTGCTTCAGGTTAAGAACAGTTTCAGGTTAAGAACGGACCTCCGGAACGAATTAAGTACGTAACCAAAGGTACTACTGTATGAACACTTACAAACAATTGTAAGTGCAAGAGGTTTGTTTCAGATAATTACCTCCCCCCCCATCAGCAGGGAACCTGTGGCCCTCAGTGTTGCTGGACTCCAATTCCCATCGGCCCCAGACAGCATGGCCAGTGGTCAAGGATGATGGGAGTTGTAGTCCAACAACATTGGAAGGGACCTAAGGGAAGAAAGAAGTTCCAATGGATAATAAATTTACAGACGATTGAGGCTTGCACTTGGAATTGCTTGGGAATTCTAAGAAATGGGAGAGGAACCAATGCACTTTTGACATCAGTGGTTCAAGACAGGACAGTTTTGAAAGGTTCAATCTACCAACTTGATTCAAAATATCATCTGATAGTATCCAAACACCAGATGAAAAACAGTTCCTTGATCTCAGGAACCATCATGTAAAATGAGTGCCTGGCGTGCTCTGGTCCATAGGGTCACGAAGAGTTGGACATGACTAATCAACAACAAATCTTTAGAGGTGTCCAAAGCACAGCGACCAGACAAGTGGAGATTCTTTTAGGAAGGAATGCCTACAATGTATTGGAGTTGTCTACAAAAGTATCGTCTTATGTCCTCCACCCTCACCAATAACTTAGTTTTGAAATTACAGATTTTTAAAAAAAGAAACATGAAAGGAAACTCACTTGAACATCTGTTCATGTCTGGGGCTCGCAGACCGTAGTACCCTGGCGGGCAGGAATTCAAGCATTCCCCATATTGCCTCATTCCTTCCCTTCGGAGAAAGAAGAACAACTTATGCTGACATCTGATGCATCCATTGTCCTTTGAGCAAGACAAACAGCCTTTGCAAATTGGATTTGGTCCATAGTTGGCTGTGGAATTAAAAAAGAAGATGACGACAACAACAGTATTAGAACCCAAAAATAATCATGTGGCAATATTTATCTTCCCTTTAAAAGCCTGCATAGAGGAAAAACAACAACTGAAGGAGAGGGCAGGGAACTTCAGCAGACATAATAGCGAAGTAGGCACTTCCCATTTGCTTTGGAAGTGAAAGCTCCATTCACTTCCCCTCCCCCCCCCACGCCATGTGGTATAGTTTAACAAGCCAAAAATTATTACTATATGTGCATAATACTAAATGAAGTTGGAGAGCAACTTAAGCAAAGTCAGTGGACAGTGGTGTGCTTCCTGTGTACAAATGGGAGCAGCAACAATAAGGATTGGGTTCAAAGGAGGAAAGTGGTTTTTACTTCAGCATAAGCCTATCTTTTCCCCCACGGCTGCATCTGCAGTCTAAATTTGAGGTCAGTTAATCTGTCATAATATGGTGTAGCACTAAATTAATCTCTTGTTGCACTTGCAGAATGTGCTGAGCACAGGAAAGCACAAGTTTTAAACTCCACCATACGCTCTTGTGCTAGTGGACAGTGGATTTAATTTGAAAATTGAAACTAAGAGAACATTCTTTCCATTTGTGATATTTTTAAAAGAATGTGTAATTAAAAAAAAATTTAACTGTTCTTTTCTAGTTAGAAGATGGCCAAAAATAAAAATCTACACCTGTGAAACTAGCATTCCTCATTGATTTCAATGGGGCGGAACTTAAGTCTGGATCCAACCCACTGTTACGTATTCAGAAGGAAAACAAGCAAAAAATGGAACCTGAAAGTGGCTCCACATGGAAGCAGACGAATTCCTGTAGGCCAGGTCTATCAATGGCTATTAGTCATGATGGCAATATGGAACTTCCATAACCAAAGGCAGATTGCCACTAAATACCAGTTGCTGGGAAGGTAAGAGCAGCAAAGGACTATGACTTTCCAACTATGTTTCTGGGCCATAAACATGCCAGTTTAGATCTTGTTTTTGAGAGTTTCCTACCAATTTCACTTCTATATCCCAACTTCTTGGTAGCCCTCCAAGAAATCTTTATCTTATGATGGGACTTTGGATCAGCCAGGGTCTTGAAAGGAGAATCCTTTAAGTCTTAAAAGTTTAAGATGTGCACCAAGAAGACAACCAGATTAATCCATACAAGGTTTATTAAGTGAAATTCTAGCATAAATAGATCAGTGGAAATTAAAGCCGGCATGAGATAAGACTAATGAGCAAAGACAGAAGCTGCAAAAATAAAGGCTTATGGATTACTGGCTTCTAATGCTTATTTAACAGCAGACCGCATGTAGCTCTTCTGTGGCTCTTGCGCATTTTGAACATTACTTAATGCAGCTTGGAAAGCATTGCCTGTTAAGGGCCTGAAGATGAGACAACCGCTTGCTTAATGGGCATGTGCTGTGGCAGGATGAGAGAACCCAAGGCCCGGAGCTGATATTCCAGTTCTCTGTAGCCAACCATAAATATTCTCCCCAGGCCTCTGTACTCTCCTTGAACACTTGGCCTGTCATTCTCTCGCACTATCTTCTCTTTGAGCGCCCCCCCCCCCCAAATCAAGCGGTATATAAATTTTATGAAATAAACAAACAACAAACATACATGTCTCTGTAACAGAGCGTACACTACTTTTTTAACATCTGAACTGTTGTGCACACAGGTACACAGACTGTACACTTGTTGAATGTCGCATGTGAATGCTTTTATGAGTGCACGGCTTAACTATTTGTGTACAGAGAGAGCACTCTGGTGGAACGTAATGTGTGAACACCTCTAAGGAAGTGTCACTTTGTAAACAAGGAAGGGGGGAAATGGAGACTGTTTTGATTCCCAGGGGCTGATGCGTTTTAAAACCTTTCTTACACGTCCCACCTTGTACCTATCTTCACTTAACACTTTCAACTGGGAACTTGAAGGACAACCCATTGCAAAAGAAAGACAGGTCAAATCGGTTTCCTGACAACAAACCCATTCTTAAAAACCTTTCCTCCATCCTCATTTTTAACACAGAACTGTATTTACCCCATTATTCATGGCTCTGAATAGCTCAATCGGTAGAGCATGAGTAAATAAGTAGTATGATTGTTCTTACGAGTATAAAATTAGTAACAAGTCATTGTGCTTCATATACATGCATTCAAAATACAGTGGTACCTCTGGATGAGAACGGGATCCATTCTAGAGCACCGTTCGCATCCAGAAGCAAACGCAACCCGCGTCTGCGCGTGCCGTGATTCGCCACTTCTGCGCATGTGCGTGATGTCATTTTGACCGTCTGCGCATGTGCGAGCGGTGGAACCCGGAAGTAACACGCTCAGTTACTTCTGGTTCACCGCAGCGCACAACCCGAAAATACTTATCCCGAAGCTACTTCAACCCGATGTATGACTGTATCACTATATTTGTCCACACACAATCTATGTCTAAAAGAAATCTCTCTGTATGTTGCAGGAGTAGTCAAGCCTTCTATCCATTGTTCAAAGGGGGGCATGGTATTACCTTTCCAATGAATCAATTATCAGTCTTCAAGCAGAAGAAAGAGTTAAGAAAGAGAAGAGGATGCTGAACTAGATAGATTCAGCAGGGATCTTATGTTCTTATAGTATCCTACAGGAAGGCATGGATATACAGGAGCACTCCTGCAGTGAGGTGAAGATCACACTGGGCCATTTGTTGCAGACAGCATGTGCGTTTCCTGAGGTGGTTGGAAACACTTGGGTATAAGGCTTGTGCCTGTCAATGTCAGAGACACATAAGTGTTCAGAAATGCACTGGCTGTCACTACAACAAAGTTTAATTGCACACACACACCTAGGGGAGACACACAAATATATGTCTCCAAAGTATACCGTCCAGATCAAGAGAAGTAATAGTACCACTCTGCCTTGGTCAGGCCACACCTGGAATACTGTGTCCAATTCTGGGCACCACCATTTAAGAAGGATGTTGGAACGTGTGCAGGAAGGTATGTAGAGCTGGAACGTGTGCAGAGGAGGGCAACCAAGATGATCAAGGGTCTGGAAACCAAGCCTTATGAGGAACTGAAGGAGCTGGGTATGTTTAGCCTGGAAAAGAGGAGACTGAGACAAGATAGAATAGCCATCTTCAAATATATCAAGGGCTGTCGCATGGAAGAGGAAGAATGCTTGTTTTCTCCTGCTCTGGAGGGTACGACTTGAACCAATGGCTTCAAGTCACAAGAAAGGAGATTCCAACTAAACATTCAGAAAACCTTTCTGACAGTAAGAGCTATTTGGCAGTGGAAGAGACTCCCACAAGAGGTGATGGACTCTCCTTCCTTGAAGGTTTTTAAGCAGAGGTTGGATGACCATCTGTCATGGATACTTTAGCTGGGATTCCTGTATTGCAGGGGGTTGGATTAGATGACCCTGTGGGTCCCTTCCAACTCTAAGATTCTATAATTCTGTATACATGGAACTATATCCTGGTTGGCATTACCAATAACTATCGGCCTTTGCCTATTTCCACTTCTTCCATCACCACTCCCCCCACCCTTCCATGTATCCCGCTAACTACAACCTGCACATTGTTGCCATGTACTTATGTCTCAAATATTGAAAGCTAAATTTGTTTTTGTCAAGTCTTTTAATATCTGAAATATTTCAGCTTGCTGCTCTGGACCAGCGTTAGTCTCACATGCAGGTGAATAAACAGAGATTTAATTTTTTCCCCTTTGATGGCTTGTTTATTTTGTCTTTTATTGTAAGTTTCAACTTTTTCCAAGCCCCAAAATCTGCAGGGATCCAAAGATGTGGCAGTCCAACAAAAACACAAGCCCAACACCAGATCTACCCAAACAGCAAAAGGCGAAAACACACACACACACACACACGTTTGAAGCATTTAAAAAAACTGAAGCAAAGTGAAAGAGAGCAGCACTTAAAGTCAAGACGTGCAGTGGCATAAGAAGGAAACCCAATAACATGAACTGGTGTTGGCTACTTTACGCTTGGGACTCATTAGTCATAAAGCTAAATGAGAAACTGAACAAAAAGCAGGCAGGGGTTGTACATTTAGGGAGGGCTGGCGGACACTGTTCAACATGATTTCATAGCTACCCTCTGAAGCTAGGTATGAGCAATTGAAAACACAAGAGGAAAGGAGAAATTTGGGGGAATCGCTGCACCAGCTTGAGAGACTTCATGTATCCAGCTCCCCCTTCACATTTCATAAGAAATAATAATAATAATAATAATAATAATAATAATAATAATAATAATAATAATACCAGTGGAGTACAGGGTCAGATTTAAGGTGCTGCTTTTGACCTTTAAAGCCCTTCACGGCCTAGGACCCTCGTGCCTACGGGACCGCCTCGCCTGGTATGCCCCACGGAGAGCCTCAAGGTCCATAAATAACAACACCCTAGTGGTCCCAGGCCCTAAGGAAGTTAGATTGGCTTCAACCAGAGCCAGGGCCTTTTCAGCACTGGCCCCAACTTGGTGGAACGCTCTGTCTCATGAGACCAGGGCCCTGCAGGATCTGATTTCTTTCCGCAGGGCCTGTAAGACAGAGTTGTTCCGCCTGGCCTTTGGATTGGAGCCAATTTGATTCCCTCCCCCCTTTTTCTTTTTTCTTTTCCTTCTCCTGCAATGAGGCTTCATTTTAATATTTTAATGTTCCATTATTTTAATGTTGTATTTTATTTTTGTTTTTAAGTTGTAATCACTCATCTTGTTTTTATTATTGCTTGTAAGCTGCTCTGAGCCCGGCCTTGGCTGGGGAGGGCGGGGTATAAATAAAAAATTATTATTATTATTATTATTATTATTAATAATAATAATGGCATTTCTATACCACCTTTCATCTGAGGGCGGTTATGTTTACAACATAAAAACACAAAAAAATACAGAACATCGTAACAAACAAAAACAACACACTTTTAAAGGCCATAGATTGTTTAATTAGTCAAAAGGCTGGGAGAAGAGGAATGTGTTTGCCTGGTGCCTAAAGATATGAAATGAAGGCACCAGGCAACCCTTCCTGGGGAGAGCATTGCCACCACAGAAAAGCCACCGTTCTCATGTTGCCACCCTCCGGACCTCATATAGATGAGGCACACGAAGATGGGTGTACCTAGCACAGTATTTGCTGTACTGCATAGAAGCAGGTGAGTCTTCTACATCAACTGTTACCTTGATCCTTTTAGTGGCAGATGACAGGAACTGAACATGTGGCATTCTTCACGCAAAGCCGAAAGTTATGGACCTTTCCCTTTGGGACAGAATAAGCCAACTAGGGGTAGGTGCTGGATGTATAGCTAACTTATTTGCCCATTCTGTTTTCACACCACACTGCTCTTGCCAAACCCCCACATACCTAGTCTTCCCTAAGGGAGAGCAGATATGCCACTCAAACCTTCACACCATGAAAGCTGCTCCCCAAGCTATGATGGACGCCAACTTGGATGCCCTTAAAAGAAGACCAGACAAATTCCTGGAGGATTGTTGGCATCCATCTGTCTCGAGAGACAATAGAGTGCACCTCTGGGGTGAAGTCAAACCACTGCATTAATAGCAATAAACTGACCTTCCTGGGGTGCAAGCCTGGGCAGTTTGTAGGGAGGTCCTGGCTGCCCAGACAACAAGACCCCCTTTCTTGGGCTCGATGATGTGGCCCAAAGAAACACAAACAATACATCTGACACCAGCTTGGCTGCAGGAGTTGCCAGAAAGAGGTGGCACCACTCCAGATTTGTGCAGAGTTTACTCCTTAACCTTTTCGTCTCCTGAAGGTATCCCGCAAGGAAGCATAGGTTTAGGATCTGAGTTTCCTTCTCCTAGATGGGATGCCTTCCCACATTGACAAGCCCCACCTGCCCCCTCATTTCCCTCTACAGCACGTGTAGAAACCACCTTCTTGACCACTGGACCTATTGTTGGTTTCGTCTGCTCAATCCGCCAGAGCCTGTCTTTGGGGTTTGAGACCCATTGGATGAAGGCCATCAAATGGTTACCAGTCATGGTGGCTATGTTCTAAATCTACTGCCAGAGGCCTCTGATTGCCAGCTGCTGGAATGCATGAGTGGCAAGAGTGCTGTTGCTTTGGGGCTCTCCATAGGCATCTGTTTGGCTACTGTGGGAACAGCCTGCTGGACTACATGGGCCCCAAGTCTGATCTAGCAGGCCTCTTCTTCTGCTCTTATGACAGGTGCAGTTCACACTGGGGCTGAGCTATGTTGGCAGATGATTCTCCCAAACAATATCTATTCTATTCTTAGGAGGGACAACTTCCTGCATTTCCGTTTCAAATGATAATGCCAAACGGGGTGGTAGGAAGCTCACCGGGTGATGTGTCCTGCATCTACACAGATAAAACTATCCTATTCAAGTAAATGTAAATACAGTGGTGCCTCGCAAGACGAAATTAATTCGTTCCATGAGTTTTTTCGTCTAGCGAATTTTTCGTCTTGCGAAGCACGGTGTCGGAAAAGTTTTGGAAAAGCTTCAAAAATCACCAAAAACCTCAAAAAAGGCTACCACACCACGTTCTATGAGTTGCTCCTCGAAGTCAAGTCGCAACTGTATTAACGGTGTTAAGAAAAAGGAAACAAACTTGCAAAAACCGCAAGACGCTTTCGTCTTGCGAAGCAAGCCCATAGGGAAATTCGTCTTGCGAAGCAGCTCAAAAACCGCAAAACCCTTTCGTCTAGCGAGTTTTTCGTCTTGCGAGGCATTCGTCTTGCGGGGCACCACTGTAATGGTTTTATTGCCATTGCATTAGGTCATAACAAATCAGCTGCAGAATTAGAGGAAAACAGATATGCATGGCCTGAAAACAGTAAGTAATAAACCAAATAACTGGAAGAGGAGGGTGTCCCTGGAGTTATTTATCACTGACAGGGGATTATTTCTGAGCATCATTGTGGTTCAGAAATAAGCTGAGCAACTTCATGTTGTTTGTGGGGACGTTGCTCAGCTGGCTTACAACCCCGGGAGGGGACCAGTCATTCCTTGTCAGAGCGGTGTTTTTGAGTTTTTTTACTAGCTCTGCTATGGATTTATTAGCAAAAAAAATTCCAGATATTATCAGTGGATGGTGTAATGGGCTGCACATGAAGACAACCACCATGGAGCTGAGTCAATGAAGTATACTGAGATGGAGAGGGGTGCGTCAGTGATGAGGCTGGCACGGTGCAAATTTGCCAGCAGAATTGGCTGCCCCAGTGCATCTGCACTGTGCCAACCTTGCCAAAGCCGAACCCTTTCTCTGCTGCAGCAACTCATCCCGGATAGAGCTCAGGTGAGCGGTGCAGCCCCACTGCACCATCCCCTGCAGCCAGTTAGAAAACATCTACAAATAAAGGGGAAATTAAAAATTACGCATCTTTTGGAAGCAGTGGGTTGCAACCAGCGTTGCTGCTCCACTCCTGCAACCAACTTCTGCAGTGCAAATTCCTAAGCAGTGCCCTGTGTGCCCTCAAAATGTTCTCCAGAAGGCTGGGAGGCCCTGTGGAGCCTGTCTGGCAGAAGGAATCACAGGGTGAGGAGAGGAAGCGGAAGTTCCACTGTGCAAGTGCTGGATATGACCTCGTTGTTTTTAAGTTTTTATTCTTAAAAGTGCTGCTGGGTTCAGACAAGGCATGTGGAAGTGTGAGCGAGAGACGATGTATCTGTTTTGTAAGGCTATAGCTGATAGTCCGTTGCACTGGGGCTTCAGGCGGGCCAGAAAAACTAACACAAATCATCCTTACAGGCCAAGGAAAACACTGAAACAGCAGTTAAGCTTGATTACAAAACAGCGTCGAGTTAAAAGTGGGTAGCAAGTAAAAACGCTATCCCACTAGGACTCTAGCAAAATAAAATAAAATAAAGTAATTGCTCCATTCTTAGGATAGCCTTAGACCCAACAGGAAATCCAAATTGCCCGATTTCTTTCCCCCCGCCTCACTCCACCGCCAAAAAAAAAAGTTTTGACTTTCAGTTCAAAGTACTTCATTTGTATCAAAGTCAGGCTGGTGTAGATCACTTTGAAACTCCCACCCTTTTCACTAAGAGTCTAATTATGACTGCTTTGAAGCTAAATGCCATGGATATATAATGCATGGGCCTTCCCTTTGGATCCATCTTCCTTTTGAACTCCTCCTTACCTCTTGTGCACCAGCAGTTAAAGTGTGAGTGCAAAATGGAAGGGGGTCTATAATTAGCAAAAGGGAAGGGAAATCCCTCGAGATGTTGTTTTTAAAAAGTGTCCTTGAGAACATGCGCTCTTTACAGCTTACTATTTAGTTAAAACACTCAGAACATGAGCTTAACACAGACAAGCTACATTTTTAAAATAAATAAATAAAAAATTAGTGTCTCTTAAAACCTTTCTAAAGTCTCTATTTCCTAAAGGAAACAAGGACCTCGCCAACTTTAATTATACTTTCCTCCAACTGGAACACTCCGTAAGTCTTAAATCCCTTACTTACTTTTTATTGCCAGTAATTAGGCAGAGCAGAAGTTGCCTTTCCAAAAGACAAAAGCTGTTTAAACATTAGGAATTAGGAGGAATCAGATAACCTACTTCAGCTAATGCATTTTTTTCTAAGCTCTTTTAGACATTAAAAGCAACAACTTGGTTTTCCTCGAATGATATTTTAGGCCACAAACTTGTCCCGGATAAACAAAGTTTTAAATATTTGTGTATCGTTTATATAGTTTTATTCCCGAGAGATATTTAAACAAACTTAAATCCAGGCTGCCTATTTGCAAGGAGTTAATCTGACGAGATGAAGGCTAAAATGTACTAATAAAAGCTTTGTGTTTTTAAGAGCCTAATATTGTGCTAGGTGCATTACAAATTAAAAACAAGACCCCGCTGGAATAATAAAACCTTGCCAGACTTGACTGGCACCTGACCTTAGAATAATTTAGCTCCCCTGTGCATGTGCAATGTCTGATCACAACTGAGTGCCTTATTTGTACAAGATTTTTAAGATTTACTTCCATACAGGAGAAAACCTCTATCCACATGTATCTGAACCCGCAGAAATCACTGTTCCGCATTGGAAACACTGCTCAGAACAGGTGTGGGCAGCCTGTGTCCCTCCAAATCTTGAGGAACATCAACTCCCAGCATCCACAGCCAGAATGACCAATGGCCAAGGATCATGGGAACTGTAGTTCAGCAGCATCTCGAGGCCCAGAGGTCACCCGCCCTGGTAATGATTCCTCAGATTTCAAACAGCTCTTTGCCCAGTAACAGGTTTACAATCCTGAGGAACATACAGGGAAACAAGAGTGGAATAATTTTGGTCTTGTTTAAGAGAAATGGATCTGCACAGGACACCAAGGGGATGGGGAGACTGTATACTGGACGTGCTTCAATGGGAACCCCAATACCCCCTATTACATTTTTCATACTCTGTGCTAGACTTAAGTCTGTTCTGCTCTGCATACACGGTCAAACACTGCACCAATGCAATATGAGAGATTTGAATAACTGCAGATGCAATAGCATCATAGTTATCCCTCTGTCATACCATTCCGGCACCTAGATGAATATTTATTTTATTTTATTTTTTGCTCTCCCAAGAAGTTCTGGGTAGCATCTGCTGGAAAATAGAATTCATGAGGATCTCAAGTAAAAGCAATTGCCCAGTGGACACCCCTACCCCAGAAGCCAGTTTATAGGTATCTTTCTTGGCAGGATCCAAGAAAGGTCATTCATAAGGGACTAGCAATAACGTTGCCTGCTAAACAGGCTCATTAATGCAGGGGTAGCCAAAATGGAGCCCTATAGATGTTGTTGGGCTCCAACTCCATCAGCCTTAGCCAATATGGCCAATGGTCAGGATGGATGGAAGTTATAGTTTGAACAAATCAGGATGGGATTGGCTATTCCTGGATGAATGGCCCATACTTTTCCCGCATGCATAAAGAAGTCAATCACTGAATACAGGCCACCTGAAACATAAAGTAAGGCTGAAAAGGAAACTTCTGCAGTTCCCCAGAAGGTACTAACTTTCAACTTAATATACTTTATGATGCCCAAGTTATCTACAAATCTCAGGGTAGATGCGGCCAAAGCTGTTGGCCACATAACTTCAATTATAGTCTAGACATGCAGATGGGCACAGGTCACAGTGACATGATGTCTGAACCTAGGTGCCCAAGGGCACATTTTAAGTTGGCACTCCAAATCCAATTTTGAGAAAAATTTCAAGTATTGCCATCATTTGAGACATATTCGGGGCCTATTCAAGAAAAAAAAACAGGAAAATCTGATACATTCTTAGACATGGCATTGTAAAAATCTAACCCACCTGCCAACACTTCTGTACGTTAAGTGGGAAAATCTGGCATGGTGATTAAGACATTTCCTATTTACTGGCTCTTTCAATCCCTTTATACCTAATGCTCAAAGCTAAGCTTCGATCCAACTAAGAAAGGTAGATTCCTCCAGCCCTTTAGGGCAAGGCCTTGCAAAAAGCTCGGTTGCAGCGTACAAAGCTCTCAAGCGCCAGGTTTTGGAAGCCATGCTAAAGATGGCTTTTTGGCTTCTCAGCCAAAGGATATCCAGCCAAATTCAGTAAACAATATTCCCGTAGTCAGATGTCCAGCTGAACAGCAGCTTGTGACGGGATAGAGCTGGCAAATGCCAAAATGTCAGGCAAATTTGGAAAAGCGCCAGGCATGTACAGCAGATGCATCGGGGGAGATGAAGGATATAAACAGGAAGCCAGGCAGGAGTGAGGAATATGGGGAGGATGGCAGGAAGGAAGTGGCACTCACGTGAAAACAAAGGAGGAAGGTAAAAACACACACATAGTTGGAAGTCAATTAATAATAATAATAATAATAATAATAATAATAATAATAATTTATTATTTATACCCTGCCCATCTGGCTGGGTTTCCTCAGCCACTCTGGGCGGCTTGCAAAAAAACACTAAAATACAATAACCTATTAAACATTAAAAGCTTCCTTAAACAGGGCTGCCTTCAGATGTTTTCTAAAAGTTTGGTAGTTATTTTTCTCTTTGACATCTGGTGGGAGGGCGTTCCACTACCGAGAAGGCCCTCTGCCTGGTTCCCTGTAACTTGGCTTCTCACAGTGAGGGAACCGCCAGAAGGCCCTCAGCGCTGGACCTCAGTGTCTGGGCAGAACGATGGAGGTGGAGACGCTCCTTCAGGTATACTAGACCGAGGCCGTTTAGAAGAATATAAAAAGACAGAAGTGCTGGAAGCAGTGTCAGAAACTCAAATATATAAGGTAGGTGCCAAATGGCTCCTTAAACCAAGGATATAGTCGCCAAAATGGAATGTCTAGTTGCCATTTGGGGGCAAGATGGCTCTAAAGTCTTAGATGATGGGGACTGATTAACATCTGGCTAGTTCAGGTGACAACGTTGAGAACGTTAAGGTTAAGAACTTTGAGAACTTAAAAAGTCACTTGACAGTCCGCATCTATATTGGCCTATTCCGACCTCATTTTCTTAATGGTGTCATGGACCATTCATAACGTCAGAATATTCTTCACAACTGTGGGGTAAGTGAAGACAAGCTGCAACAATTAACTGTAACATCGTTCGTCGCTCCTGCTCAGGCTGCACAGAATAAGCATGTGGGTTCCAGAAAATTCATTAAGATGGTGCAGATAAAATATAGCTAATAGAATTCTACAGGATGGGGTCTTAGCGTGTGAAAACAATCCAGATCCAATGATCCTCAGATGGTGCAGATGTCAGGCAGCATCCTGGAGCCCAGGCATCTTCACCTGGTCACAAGATAGCTAGGTGCAAAATGCTCCTGGCCGATTTTGAACACTGGCTGCTAACACCAGGGGTGTGGAGCTGGATCTGGGTGGTGGGCCAAGTCATTATCTCCCCCCACTCCATGCCCATGACCAAATATGGAAGAAGCGTTGGGCACCTGTCAGTCACCTGATCTCATAATGATGTAAAAGGTAAATGACCCCTGACAGTTAAGTCCAGTGACGAACGACTCTGGGGTTGCGGCGCTCATCTCGCTTTACTGGCCAAGGGAGCAGACGTTTGTCCACAGACAGCTTCCGGGTCATGTGGCCAGCATGACTAAGCCGCTTCTGGTGAAACCAGAGCAGCACATGGAAACACTATTTACCTTCCCGCCGGAGTGGTACCTATTAATCTACTTGCACTTTGACGTACTTTCGAACTGCTAGGTTAGCAGGAGCTGGGACCGAGCAATGGGAGCTCACACCATCACAGGGATTCGAACCACCGACCTTCCAATCGGCAAGCCCTAGGCTCAGTGGTTTAGACCACAGCGCCACCCACGTCCCTAATATAATGATGTAAAATGACCCCTTTTTTGCTCACATGCTATGAAATGAAATTATGCAGGCGAATGCACAGCCGCAAAGCCCTCTGCAGTGACCTCCACAAGACCAGGTGATCAGGCGGCTGGGAAACCCCTTTGCACATCATGCCACAAACCATTGCTACAGAGCGTTCTGCAATGTGTTGCGGAATACCTGACAATCAGGTGGTTTGCAAGGCCTTATAAAGTGGGGCTTTGCCAGTGTTGCTTATCAGCTGGTGGGCTGTGTCTACAAACCACTTTTGACTGAGTCAAGATTTTACCTGCCTCATACTTGACACTGTATAGGACATCAGGCATCCGGCAGGTGAGTGTGGCATCAAAAAAATGAGCCAAATGAGGAAGCCTGGAAGGGACTACGTAGGAAGCTGGTAGACTCTCCTTCATCTGAGTTTTTAAACAGAGGTTGGGTGGTAATCTGTCAAGGATTCTTTAGTCAGCGGTTCTCAACTTGTTGTTGGACTACAACTCCCATCATCCCTGAGATGTTGTTGGACTACAACTTGCATCATCCCTGAGCTCTGGCCTTGCTAGCTAGGGGTGATGGGAGTTGTAGTTCAACAACATCTGGGGACCCACAGGTTGAGAAAGGCTGCTTTAGATGGTTCCTGCATTGCAGGGAGTTGGCCTAAATGATCCATGATCCCATGGATCTTCAAACCTTAAAATTCTATGGTTCTATTACATGACAGTGGTACCTCAGGTTAAGTACTTAATTCATTCCGGAGGTCCATTCTTAACCTGAAACTGTTCTTAACCTGAAGCACCATTTTAGCTAATGGGGCCTCCCGCTGCCGCTGTGCCGCTGGAGCACGATTTCTGTTCTCATCCTGAAGCAATGTTCTTAACCCAAGGTAATATTTCTGGGTTAGCGGAGTCTGTAACCTGAAGCGTATGTAACCTGAGGTACCACTGTATTATGAAACTGTGCTTGGTCTAATTTTAGCTGTTTCCCCATTTCCTTTGTTTTAAACCGGTTTGAGCTGATGCTTTTTGTGGAAAGGCAACATACAAGTAAAACAACAATGATGAATGAGTTAATAAAATACATTTTGTCATTGCAGGACAGCCACAAGACTGCATTTTGCCAGTATCTTAACATATGGAACTTCCACGCAGTTTCCCACAACTTCTGTGACAGTTTTGCATTTAACTCATGAGTTCTGCAGAATTAAAACCGGGCATCAGGATGCGTCCATGTTCACAGAACAATAGCCATTGTGTGCAAGAGTTCATCACTACAATGACAAACAAGTGTGTCAAGTTTTGGCTTTAAGTTAAACCACTTCCTCAACCCGGCTTCTTGACTATGGGGATGTGTGGGAGAAGCCTTCATAAACAAGCCTGCAGGGGGAGGAGTCCACATGATTCAACTCTGAAACCAACTTTACTAATTCTGACGTATCAACACACAATGAAAAGCTACGTTGAGCATCTTGACTGCAGCTGTTCAAAAGCGAATGCAAAACGCATCCATTGTATTCCATATAAATCTAATGATACATATCACACATAATAAAGAGATAATTTCTAGATCACCACTGAACTGGTTGATTTATTCTAGTAAAGGTAAAGGTAAAGGGACCCCTGACCATTAGGTCCAGTCGTGGCCAACTCTGGGGTTGCGGCGCTCATCTCACTTTATTGACCAAGGGAGCCGGTGTACAGCTTCCGGGTCATGTGGCCAGCATGACTAAGCCACTTCTGGAGAACCAGAGCAGCGCACAGAAACACCGTTTACCTTCCCACCAGAGCGGTACCTATTTATCTACTTGCACTTTGACGTGCTTTCAAACTGCTAGGTTGGCAGGAGCAAGGACCGAGCAATGGGAGCTCACCCCGTCGCGGGGATTCGAATGGCCGACCTTCTGATCGGCAAGCCCTAGGCTCTGTGGTTTAGCCCACAGTGCCACCCGCGTCCCTCATTTATTCTATCAATCATGCTATATTACATATTACAGTGGTACCTTGGGTTAAGAACGTAATTCGTTCCGGAGGTCTGATCTTAACCTGAAACTTTTCTTAACCTGAAGCACCACTTTAGCTAATGGGGCCCTCCACTGCCGCTGTGCCGTGGCTGTTCTCATCCTGAAGCAAATTTCTTAACCTGAGGTACTACCTGAGGTACCTGAGGAGTTTGTTACCTGAAGCGTCCGTACCCTAAGGCACCACTGTACTTTGAATAACAGTTTGTGAAGTTTAGCTTGCCAATACTTACTGGGCACCCGTAATCTCATCCGTTGATACATTCAGACAGCACTCTGCAGTCACAGACATCAGTACCTGATTGTGTGTATAAAATTTCATTTACTGCTGGAATAGAGGGAACTGGCCAAGTCAGACAGGCCATTGGCCCACCAAGCTCAAGATTATTCACTTAAACTGGTAGCAGCTTTCCAAGACAGGGGCTGCGAGGGGAGAGTTCTGTTTTTCATTTTATTCCTGAATGCCCTGTTCATTTCATTTTCAACTGTCACAGCAGGCACGTCCAACTCCCAAGAGACTGCGGTCTACTCCCAGTATTAAAAAACTGGCAATGATCTAACCATTATCATTGAAGTGAGGAGGAACGTGTGTGGAGTGGGGGGGGGGTGGATGGAAGGAAGGGGAGGATTGCCCAGAGTTCCTGAGGTTTTTTTAAGGGGGGGAGGCCAGAGTTGTTGAGCTTGTTTTAGGGAGGAAACACTAACCATTAACTACAACGCTAACAAGTGCACAAAACAATAAAGCCGGCAGCAGACTATAAAAGATCGCCCTTTTGACACTACGTAGGGACAGAGTGAGGGGTGTGTGTGGAAACTGTTCTCACCCTGGGCCAGCAGGGGGATACTGTAGATAGTTATGCAAATGAAGGATCGAAAGTGACATTCAGTGACTGGATAGTTTTAGAAAGTTGATACAGTAACATTGTACTGGAGCTCTATATAAGCAGGCTGACTGAGCTCTTCAGTTCAGTTCTGTTCTGGCCTCGGAATAAACGAGCTGTTTGAAGAATCGCTGTGTCGTCTGATATGTTCACCCACAACTTAACAGAAACATTGCTTTTAATCCTGTGATCGACCATGATCATCCAGGGATCTACCTGTTGATCGCAGTCGACCAGCAGGACACTGCTGGTCTACAGCATCATTACTTTCATTTTTCTTCCCCTACTATATCTTTTTTGTTACTTTTTCGTTTCTGTGGACCCGCCCAGACATCCTTTGTGTTCATGATGCTATTCGTGAATCTATTTGCAAGTGCAAAAAGTTTTCAATAATATTTGCACCTGCAAAACAAAAACAGGGTGGTCATGCTGCTTGTTTCTGGTCGGTGCATATACCATAACTTCCTGATGAAATCCTGTAGCTTTTTCTACCACAAATGTGCTGGCTTATTTTTGTCCCACATTTGTTGCGCTATATAGCCCTCCAGTCAGCAATAATGTGGTTAGATTAGGGAACCATAGAAATGTACAGTTGGAAGAGACCATGATGGGCAACTAGTCCAACTCCCTGCAATTCAGGAATCTTTTACTCAACATGGGGCTCGAACCCGCAGCCCTGAAATTAAGAGTCTCATGCTCTACTGACTGAGCTATAGCATCACAGAACAAACTAGGGCGGGATATAACCACTTGCTAATGCACTATTTTTGTGTTAGGAACCTGCTGCAGAATATTCATGCAATAAAACACCAGCCTGGAAGGGCCCTACTTTTAATATTATGGATACCAAGGCTGTCATTTGATGTCTATAACTCTGGTCCTTTCCATGTAAATGGGACATGTTTTTTAGGCATTGCATTACAAGATGTGCCAAGCTTCAGGCAGGTTGGAGACAAGGACCCCATTTTATAAACAATAAAAAAGGAGTGACATCTTCTAAGCTTCCCAACTTGACTGTTTTCATGTCTTTTGAGCATTCAGATCTCTCCTACCTACAGAAGGTTCCCTGTACACATCAATAACACCCCAGAGGACAGGATCACACTTCAAAACGATCTTGACAGATTAGAGAACTGGGCCAAAACAAACAAGATGAACTTTAACAGGGAGAAATGTAAAGTATTGCACTTGGTCAAAAAAAATGAAAGGCACAAATACAAGATGGGTGACACCTGGCTTGAGAGCAGTACATGTGAAAAGGATCTAGGAGTCTTGGTTGACCACAAACTTGACATGAGCCAACAGTGTGACGCGGCAGCTAAAAAAGCCAATGCAATTCTGGGCTGCATCAATAGGAGTATAGCATCTAGATCAAGGGAAGTAATAGTGCCACTGTATTCTGCTCTGGTCAGACCTCACCTGGAGTACTGTGTCCAGTTCTGGGCACCACAGTTCAAGAAGGACACTGACAAACTGGAACGTGTCCAGAGGAGGGCAACCAAAATGGTCAAAGGCCTGGAAACGATGCCTTATGAGGAACGGCTAAGGGAGCTGGGCATGTTTAGCCTGGAGAAGAGGAGGTTAAGGGGTGATATGATAGCCATGTTCAAATATATAAAAGGATGTCACATAGAGGAGGGAGAAAGGTTGTTTTCTGCTGCTCCAGAGAAGCGGACACGGAGCAATGGATCCAAACTACAAGAAAGAAGATTCCACCTAAACATTAGGAAGAACTTCCTGACAGTAAGAGCTGTTCGACAGTGGAATTTGCTGCCAAGGAGTGTGGTGGAGTCTCCTACTTTGGAGGTCTTTAAGCAGAGGCTTGACAACCATATGTCAGGAGTGCTCTGATGGTGTTTCCTGCTTGGCTGAGGGTTGGACTCGATGGCCCTTGTGGTCTATTCCAACTCTATGATTCTATGATTCTAATTTGTTAAGCAATGCAATGCCTCTTGTCTGTTTCAGGAAGTCCTCCTATGAGAAATGAACGGGAGAAACAAAAATAAAATATTTCGATTTGTTTCTTCCATTCATTTTGAAATCATCATTAATTTTTGACAAACAAATTGGTTAGGCATCTGCTCTGTTTTTCATTAATTGCGAAAGTGAATGCACACCTCTCCTTCTGGGTTTCAGATAGGCAGAAATACATTCCACACTAAATCTTAACTAGTGATGGAGACCCCCAAATACAGTTTGTTGCCATCACAACCACACTTATGACAGGGTAACCATGATGCGGGTGGCGCTGTGGTGTAAACCACTGAGCCTAGGGCTTACTGACTGGAAGATCGGAGGTTCGAATCCCTGCACCGGGGTGAGCTCCCATTGCTCAGTTCCAACTCCTGCCAACCTAGCAGTTTGAAAGCATGTCAAAGTGCAAGTAGATTGCTCTGGTTTTGCCAGAGGTGGCTTAGTCATGCTGGCCACATGACCCGGAAAAACTGTCTGCGGACAAACGCCGGCTCCCTTGGCCAGTAAAGCGAGATGAGCGCCACAACCCCAGAGTTGTTCATGACTGGACTTAACTGTCAGGGGTCCCTTTACCTTTAACCATGAATAAGTTTGTACTGTTTGAGCAACTTCACTTACTCATTTTTCCACAGAGATTTCTAGCCACAAACATCTAGTCAGGATCTCAACGATTCTTCCTTATACTCTATGAACAGGAAGCTCCCATTTTATTTAATGTATTATTCTACTCAATTTATGGGTGACAGGATTGCTACAGCTGGCCACTCAAAATGTTAGTTGTTTTCAGATCTTCACTGCCTCATATCTGATAAGACAAACTTTGCTGTGACTTCAGATACCTCTAATTAGGCTTTTATGAAAGCACCATTTTCTACCTGCCTTGTACAGAATGCCATGCAGCTTCCATTTCCATTCTGCTGTGCTGCATCTTCTGCCTATTTGTCCCATATGAGGAATGGAAATCAAGTTGTGAATACAATCGATATTCACTATTGCTGTTGTTTTCCGTCCGCAAATGATGTGCAATTACACTTTCCCTCTTTTGCATTCTGTTTTCTTTGCTTTGAAATAAATGGGGTGGTGTGACATAACTTACATAACTAATTGTGTAGATTGCACAAGTTATGAGATTTCACCACAGCGGACAATGAGACAAACAATGCAGCTTTTGGTGGAAGATGAACTGCAGTGGAATGGAAACGCTGCTGTGTGTCACAAACATGGGACGGAATAGGAAAAGATTCCTTTTTACATCCCTGCTGAACACACACACATTCCAGTTATCTGGCTCAGGCTGTTGTAGGTTTAAGCAGTTTTCCTTTTTAAATTGAATTTCCTGGTTTCTGATGACATAAGTGGGTCCCTCTGTGTTCAGTTTCTCTGTGCAATCACATATGCATTACAAGTGACTTTACTGTGCCTTATTATAGGAAATGAGGTGCTCTCACTTACCAAACACCAGCTTCTCGTTAAAACTCCATGAATGCACAAACAAGTGTGCCTTTGTCACAGGAGCTCAAGTTCAAATGCACAAGGATCAGATAATGGTTTTTGGTGTGTTTTTTTAAAGGAGTGTACATAGCAGCATGGTTCCACTTAGATAAGAAGCAATCTCAAGAAGTATCTAAATCAGATGCTCTGGGACTAAAATAGGTCCTAAGGGATGTATTTAGGCTTTTTCTCCCCCATTTATTTATCATGCACTCATTCAGCCAGATAACTGGAGCATCCAAACATACACAAAACTAAGCATTTTAGATATCCACAGTAATATTCCAGTGACGTTAATTGTATCATTAAACAATACCTTGTCTTTCTAAATAAATAATTGATAACAATGCTTCACACCCCAATAAAGAAAGATCCCTTCTCTGATCCAACCTGTTATCATAAGTAACATAACACATAAAATTCGTAACGCAGCACACTTCTAAAAATATACAACATAGCAACTCACTATACAGTGGTGCCTTGGTTTACAAACAGTCTGGTTTGCATACGTTTTGGATTACAAACACGTCAAACCCAGACGTGCGTGTCCCGGTTTGCAAACTTTTTTTGGATTACAACCCATTTTATTTATTTATTTATTTGGATTACGAACAAATTTTTTTTTTTTTGGAGGCCCCATTGGCAAAAGTGCGCCTTGGGTTACAACCTGTTTTGGTTTACAAATGGACCTCCGGAACAGATTATGGTTGTAAACCAAGGTACCACTGTACAGCGATTAACTAATTGCAACAGCAGCAGGTCTGTGGCCAAACAGGTGCTAGCTGTGGCATCTGTGCTGGTCCTACCTTTGCCCCATTGTAATCTCTTGCACCCAGCAGATCTAGGGGTTAGAATTGCTTTCAAGGCAGCCAGCAGGTAAAAAAGTGATCTCTCCATTCTGGCTGTTGAGAAAATTAAATTCACTCAAGGAGCACTTCATTGCACATTTGTGCTCTTCTACCTGTATGCCCCTTCTCTCCCCCCTCGTTGTAAGAGCATGAGAAGCGCTTGCAGGATCAGGGCCCACCTAGTCCAGTATCCTGTTCTCTCAGTGGCCAACCAGATGACTGTGGGAAACCTGCAAGTAGGATCTGAGCATTATAGTGCTCCCCCCTCCTGTGTTTTCTAGCAACTGGTATAAAGTTAGCTGGTAAAGGAATATCGGTGATAAAGTATGCAATACTTACATGATTCAGCAAAAAAGTGAATCGACCACAAATAATGATCTATTTAACATCATTGTGGTTAAAAGAAAAATTAATTATTCCAATAATAAAGGGCTGTTCCATGTTTGGTCAATGAATGAATGAATGAATGAATGAAAAGAGGGGAACAAAACTAAGACCTCAAAAAGGAGAGAACCAAAATCATTTTGAGGAACAATCTATTATCCCAACATCCCTGCATTTTATGGGCTGAATATGTTAACAGGAAGTGGTGAACTGTCAGAGGTATGTGTAACTATGCCTAAATTATAGCTGTAAAAACCGGCTACCCCAATTCTTAGAGAACTCCTAGTTAGAACCTACTCAGATTACACAAAGATAATAAAAGGGAATTAAGCTCAGAAGCCAAAGGGTTCCTTTGCCCACACATTAAACATGAACCTAATTACCAGTGTTCCCTGGAATGGCTGTCTGTCGGGCACAGCACTCTTATGAAACAAAGAAGATTTATTCAGCCTCGTTGCAGGATTCCACAGGGCTGAAACGGCTATCGCTACGGTTAGCAGAGTGTTTTCAATGCCATAAAAATGGCAGCAACGGGGAGGATGATTATTCTGAGCACTTTACTGGTAGAAGACATCCACAATAACATAAAAGCAACCCTGCTGGATCAGGCCAAAGGCCCATCTACGGCAGCATCCTATTCTCACAGTAGCCAACCAGAAACCCATGGGAAGCCCAGAAACAGGATCTGAGTGCAAGAGCATACTTTGTGATACAACAGCTACTTATATTCAGAGGAATACTGACTCCCAACAGTGGATGGAGAAGAAAGTGATTGTGGGTACTAGTCAGTGATAGCCATTATCCCCCAGGAACTTGTCTAATCTTTTGTAAAGCCATCCAAGACGGTGGCCATTAATACATCTTGTTGGAAAGAATTCCATGGTTGAACTATGCACTACATAAATGTTATGTACTGATGGTCTCACCCTGGGCCAGCAGGGGGATACTGTAGATAGTTATGCAAATGAAGGATCGAAAGTGACGTTCGGTGATTGGATAGTTTTAGAAAGTTGATACAGTAACGTTGTACTGGAGCTGTATATAAGCAGGCTGACTGAGCTCTTCAGTTCAGTTCTGTTCTGGCCTCGGAATAAACAAGAGCTGTTTGAAGAATCGCTGTGTCATCTGATATGTTCACCCACAACTTAACAATAAAGAAGCCATTTATTTTTTGGTCTGCCCTAAAACACCTCTCAACATTCCATGGGAGAAGCCATGGCTGAAGTTCTACCATAGGGCTTTAAATGTACGAAATCAATGTGCCCCAGGTTATCAAAACGTTTCAAGCTTGCTGGGGAAAGAAAAGGCGTCCTCGACAAGACCCAGAAAACCCATTATGCACGCCTTGTTGGAAATAGCTGCTTTTTAATGGCCTGTGGCTAAAAAGGTCCATAAATACTTTTGCTTGACAACAAGGAGGTAAACAGCAAAGCATTGCAGCTTTCCAAAGGGTGGGATTGGAGAAATGAAGGAGGAGGGGTGTACACTCAACTTCTGAAGACTCTGACTTTATAAAAGAAGATGGCCAAGTTGTCCCAATGTAAGCTCTCTAAGCCATGAAGTTTGCTTGGTGGAGCTGCATTGCTCTGCTGAGTGGAGAGAATGCTTGTTTGTCGGATGCAAGATGAAGTGTAGTATGAGCCATTCAATAGCTAAGGTTTCTGCCCCAGTTCTCTCTCTGCCAATTGGGAAGGGCTGGCATCTTCCATTCCTGATCTAAGTCCCGCCATGATTCCTGCTTCTACAGTAGTGCATACAGTGGTACCTCGGGTTACATATGCTTCAGGTTATATACGCTTCAGGTTACACACTATGCTAACCCAGAAATAGTGCTTCAGGTTAAGAACTTTGCTTCAGGGTGAGAACAGAAATTGTGCTCTGGCGGCGCAGCAGCAGCAAGAGGCCCCATTAGCTAAAGTGGTGCTTCAGGTTAAGAACAGTTTCAGGTTAAGTACAGACCTCCGGAACGAATTAAGTACTTAACCTGAGGTACCACTGTATATAGAAGCTGGAAGCGTTGGTGATGTCACAAAACTGCTTGTCACCTATTGTTGTTGTTGTTGTTGTTGTTGATTTCATTTCTATACCGCAAACCAACATGAAAACATCAAATGAAACAATCCAGAATAAAACATTACAAAAGCAAGTCAAATATAATGATGATTTCAGATCATCTCCTGGTTCTGTTTAGGAACCGTTTCTCCCTCCATGCAGATGGAAAGGGCTGTTCTAAAAACAGGACTCCCAAAGGCCTCCAAGAGTTGCATGTGCAAAAAGAAAGTACTGAAATTCAGCAGCAGAGAATGCCAGTGTGATGTCACACGGACACACATCCACACGCAAAAAGCGTTCATTGTACATGCTAGGAATCCTCAAAGGCAGGGTGTCAATGATAATATGTCTCAAATGATAAATACAGAAGCTACCTTCCTCTGCCAGAGGCTAAAGTATCTAAATTAATAAATATTTCCAAACTACATGAAGGCCGCTCCTTTCAAAGGGCTCTTGGTTTGTTCCCAAAGTAGTTCTGTTTTCATTAGTAGCTCTTTTTCCTTCACTGATGCAGTTTTGGCTTTTAAGCCGTTGTAATACTTGGGGATTACAACATGTTTGTGTTAAAATTATACCCTGCTTTCCTTCAGAAGCCCTCAGAGCAGCATCACATGTGGTCCGCAGCTGATCCCTCATCCAAGGCAGCGTACAGGACCAGGCCTACTTAGCTTCACCAGTCGGACCTGCTCGCCACTTGCCTGCAAGATCAACTCCTGGGTTCCCCCAAGAACCATTTCAAAGGGATGAGGATCACATCTGCAGATGACACAAAGCCTGGGAGGGAAAGCAACTCCCAAAGAACAGAATCGAGATTCACAATAATATTGAGAGGCTGAGAGCACCAGGCCCAAACCAACAAGATGAAATTCAGCAGATATCAGTGTAAAATGTCCTACATTGGTACAAAATTATCCAAAGGCACAAGCAGAGGTCCTGATTTGGCAGTAGTACATGTGAGGGCGGCGGGACCTCGCTATCTTAAGTTCATCAGTCTCCATCTGGTGGGTTGGTAGCAGCCACACTTTCCACCATTGCAAACACTTGGGTGGTAATTCAACTTCAATGTTTCCCAAACCTGGGTCTTTTGGGACTATGACTCCCATCATCCCTAGCTAGAAGGACCAGCGGTCAGGGTTGATGGGAATTGTAGTCCAAAAACAGCTGGAAACCCAAGTTTGGGAAACACTGAGCTAGAAACATGTGCTAGCTCAAGGATTAGTGCTAGTGCGTCCCATGACATCCTTGATTCTGCTCCAGAGGGCAGGCAGAGGAGAGGGGGAGAACTTTTCAATGCCCATTGAGAAAGCCTTGCATAAGACAGAATAATCTGCTTAGTGCTACAACACATACAACTGGTTGTAAGGATTAAGAATTGGTCCCCACATGCATGCTTGGGTTTAAGGTGTGTCTGGGTCACAAAACGGTTGAAGACTGCACCCTTAAAGAACTTAAATCATCACTGTGATTGCTAAGAAAGATGATGCAATCTTAGGCTTCATTGATGGAAGGAGATTGTTTGAACCATGGGTCCATTCAGACTTGGGGAATAATTAAATTTGTTTTCCTGGTTATAATGTGAATGCTTCTGTCCTAGTTCCTTATGTTCCTTTTTACACGGTAATTACCTGCCGTATCATGGAGCTGTGGCTTTTTTATCAATAAACCACCATACTGTCCTAAACATCATGAACACCAGACGACATGGTGCAATACAACAGCAGACATCATCTGACATGTCACAAATCAACTTGGCACCCTTTATGTACATGGATGCTTTTGTTCCCCTATGATTCATCCAGGAAAGCAGCAGGAAAGAACCATATACTAGAATATTCCTCCAAATTCCACAATTTTCTGGGTTAATGGGGTTGCAAACTGATTTTCCCTGCAAGCGATTAACATGGAAAGGAGAGGTAAACTTGCTCTAGATCACGCTAGATTTCCAGAAGTGGTTTTCAAATCATGTGAAAGATCGCATCACACATAGAAGTTATCGGGTAAGGAAACATCGAGGAAATGCAATAATGTGCTTTCTGAATGCAGCCAATGAGTGATAATAATTCTACTCAATTATGCAATGGTCAGGACAAACCTGGAGTGCTGTGTATCCACCTATAGATGTCACATTTTAAGGTCACTAGTAAACTGAAGCATGTCTAGAGAAGGGCAATGAGGATGGTGAACCTAATTCTATGGGAAATTGGGGGCACTGTATGAAAATGGCAACACAGTCATACCTTGGGTCCTGAACACCTTGCAAATCAAACGTTTTGGCCCCCAAATGCCACAAACCCAGAAGTGAGTGTTCCAGTTTATGAACGTTCTTTGGAACCCAACGTCTGAATGTGCTTCCGTGGCTTCTGATTGGCTGCAGGAGCTTCCTGCAGCCAGTCAGAAGCCGCGCTTTGGTTTCCGAATGTTTTGGAAGCGGAACGGACTTCCGGAGCGGATTCCGTTCGACTTCCAAGATACAACTGTATATAGGTATATTAACAGAAGAAAAGCTGCAGGTGTCAAAATACCTCTGGGGTTCACTATGGATTGTAAGCAGCTAAATTTTATTATGACTTGATGCACTGAAATTAATGAACCTATGTTAGTCAGGTCTATTAATTTCAATGGATCTAATCTGAGCAGGACAAAGAATGGTATTTAAACACCCTTCTCAGGGGGATGTATCCATACTGTACTTAAATATATTCTTCCCCTCCAACCCTCACCACCACCCCCCCAAGAGGCTAGATGACAGGCAAGAATTCAACAGGTACAGTTTCCCCAAGCATACAGATGGGTAGGGGATAAAGTGGCCCCCTCTCAGGCAAGCTATTAAAATGGCCCGGATACTTTCTTGCCAGAAAAAAAGTGGAAACCATTTCCAAAATAAAAATAAAAATCAAGAAGCCGATTATGTGTAGCATTTATTTCATGTGGCCAAAAAGAGTTCCCATTACCGCTCCGCATTTAGCTGTCAGGCGTATGTTTTGTCACGTTCGGGAAAAAGGTGCAAAGAATTTATCAGCAACATACTCAAGAAATGAGTGCAAGCGTGTCCCATCAGCCTTGATGAAGCAGTGAAATGAATCCCTGGGCTTTACAACATGAGCTTCAAAATGTACTTGCATTCCAGGCCAAACTATTGTTACATGCTACGTACATAGAGAAAACTTCGCTTTGAAGTGGCTCTCCATCCAGAAGCGTTGGAAACAACTATTTCCAAGTGTACTTAATACGGTACTTGATTGCAAACTGCTTGTTTGCCTTTTTTTCTTTTTCTTTCTTTTTTCTTTTTTTAAAAAGAGTGCTAATTCCTTTAGGAATTACGAGCTGTTTGTCTCAGCTGCACAACTCAACCGGTCTCTGCCTTACTTGCTGCTGGCTTAAATCTTGAGTGAATTAATCTTGGATAGAAGGGTGTCTATAAAAGAAGGCACTTAAAAGCCCCCATGGATGTTATAGCGCTGATGGTTTACCATTATGTGGTATAGCAAAATTTTATCCTGCCCTTACTAAGAGCATACATATGGAGACCATTAAACCCCTTCCTTTCTTGTGGTGCAACACTGAATGGCTGCATTATGCCACTATTTTTTTTCCCCTTTTTTAAAAAAGAGATTTTAACCTTCACCAGCAGTTCAAAAAAAGAGAGGCGAGAGACCTCATTTGGCATGTCAGAGAAAAGCACAAGAAATATCAGCACTCAAAAAGGGAAAAAAAGCCATACCATCTTGCTTGGAATTCTTTTAACAGAAGTTGCTGAAGGGTGTGGATTTTCCATAATAAGATTATTATTATATATTATTAATTATATTATTACAGTGATGCTACACACACACACACACGATGGGTGAACTCAAGACACTCTGAATAACAAAACATACTTTAACATGTTTTAGTTTAAACTAAGGACAGTTGGGCCAGGTTTAGACATAACAACAAACTATGCTCAGTTTAAACCTGGAAGTAGATGATTTCCTCCTCATACTCACAGCCATGCAAGAAGAAGAGAGTGAAGGAGGAGAACGTTGGCATCTGAGGCTTGAACAGGACAGCTTCTGCAACACTTTTAAAAAATCATCATTCTACTGGCACATGCACCTAAACCATTACCAATAGTGCAAAACCCACAGTTCCAGACTGAATTTGAACTGCCGACACACCTACGCGCCACTGTTTCAAAAGGTGACTGTGTGCTGTGTTCCAATGTGCTTTTCTCAAGCCATAAAGAGCACAGTGGCATCATCAAAACTCTCAAAGAACTAGCTTCTATAGTAAAATGGCAATTGTTTCTCAAATGCCGTTGCCAACATTTTCCTGACAGCTCCCTGCATGAAAAGAAGCACAGAATCATAGAACTGAAGAGGCGGAAAGGACCCTGGGAATCATCTAATACAACTCCCTGCAATTCAGGAATATGCAGCTGTCCCATACAAGGACTGAACCTTGGCGTTATCAGCACCACGCTCTAACCAACTGAGCTATCCAGAAGGGTCATTTCAGAAGGTGAAGTTTTCCCCAGCATGGAGACACATTGGTGGGGAAAGGTGTGGCTTGCTATGGATGACATTTATTGCATTTATTCATTTGACAATATTTATATAAATCTTTATTGAGAAAACAACAACAACAACAACTTCTAAGTGCAGCTGTTAAGGACACTAGTGAGCCCCACCAGAGGATAATAGAGGTTGCACTTTCAGCTAGAAAGTGAGGCTGCCACATGCCTGGCAATGCGCACGCCCCTGCGGCAGTGCTGCTGCTGTTTTCTTATTCCCAAGGGGATGCTCACCTCCGATGGGCAGATAATCAGTTTTCTGGGTTAGCTACTCAACTCAGCAAGGAAAAAGCACTCCGAAATTGGCACGCGATACAGGCATACTTTAAGTCACAATCGCTGAATTTTATCTTGGACATCGCTACCCGGGCATCCTGCCAAGAACATTCAAATATTATCGTGATAAATTTATCTCACACACACACCCCACAGTGTGGAAGTTGACTCCTGCCACAAACCTAGCAAGAGATACATTCACAGGGCAAATACACACACACACCCATTATTAGTCAGACACCATTTTTAGCTTGGGTATTTTATTTTATTTTTAAAAAAATGCACATTCTGCTATATCATCCGCATCCACTGCATCATCAGCACAAACTATTGCTGGACGTAATTAACAAAAAAGGTAAAGGTACCCGTGACCGTAAGGTCCAGTAGTGAATGACTCTGGGGTTGCGGCGCTCATTTCGCTTTACTGGCCGAGGGAGCCAGCGTGCAGCTTCTGGGTCATGTGGCCAGCATGACTAAGCTGCTTCTGGCGAACCAGAGCAGTGCATGGAAACGCTGTTTACCTTCCTGCTGGAGCAGTACCTATTTATCTACTTTCACTTTGACGTGCTTTCGAACTGCTAGGTTGGCAGGAGCTGGGACTGAGCAACGGGGGCTCACCCCATTGCGGGGATTCGAACCGCCGACCTTCCAATCGGCAAGCCCTAGGCTCAGTGGTTTAGACCACAGCACCACCCACGTCATGGTTACCCTGTTGTAAGTGTGGTTGTGATGGCAACAAACTGCATTGGAGGTCTCCATCACTAGTTAAGACTAGTGATGTGGAATGTATTTCTGCCTATCTGAAACCCAGAAGGAGAGGTGTGCATTCACTTTCGCAATTAGACTACAGCACCTCCTGCATTACTTCATTAAATAAAAAACCAAAAACCTTTTAAGCCTCCTGTGAACTACAAACTTCAGAATATTTATCCAGCTTCCCTCCCAAAGTTAATGATAAGAGGTGATAGTTTTTGAGCAACCTCTTTCTCACTGAAAGGCAAACCATATTGGATGCTCATCACGCCACTTGTGCATGACTTATTAAATCTCAGCAACGGATCAGGGAGGATAATCTGGACTGTGACCGAGGAGTGTGTGTGTATGTGTATCTTTGGCCAAGTCTTCTATTTAAACAATCACTTGTTTCCAGACAATCTGGAATTCCACAGAGGCTAGTTTGTGGAATTCCCTAAAGGTGAGTGATCAAGCTGGTGTTTTTAATGTTTTACTTTAAATCAGGCTTCCTCAACCTCGGCCCTTCAGATGTTTTGAGACTACAATTCCCATCATGCCTGACCACTAGTCCTGCTAGCTAGCGAGCAAAAACATCTGGAGGGCCGAGTTTGAGGAAGCCTGTTTTAAATCATTGTAACCCACACCCTGGGACTAGCTGGTGAAGAGCGAGCAATAAGTTTAATGATGGTGATGATACTGATAAAAGTTTTTTGTTGAGTGCCTTTTATATTGCGGTTCTGTCGGTATGACTGCCCTACTAAGTATGTTGCAATTCACATACAAAATTGCCTCTTGATCTTTGAAGTGGAAAAGCGGGCAACATGCTGCTTTCTGACTGCTCTGTCAAGACCTGCCAGCAGGTCTCACATCCAAGCTTCCATGCCAGGATCTGCTGGGGAGAGCCATCCATTTTGTTGAAGGTATTGGACTCAGGCTATATTCTCTCACCCCAGCTTCCCAATAGCCCCTGGTGACTGACTAGGTTAGAAGAGTTTCCAAGTCAGATCTTGGCCCGCGGTAGCTTCATGTGTTTGCTTTTTCACCTCTCCATGTTCCTGACTTCTGGCATCTTCTCTCCACTCACATATAACAAGCACTAGCAGCGTGCAAATCCCACTCTGCTCAAACTGGATTCAGGTCATCACTTATGAGCAACCTCCATGAGTGACAGAGAGAGATATCAGTCTTTTCCAAGATTTCTGAATTGGCTTAAAACAACGTTTTCGACACATGCCTGTTCTCACAATTGCAACTGTAGCACAAGAGCCAACAGGCAACAGTGCACTACCTAAGCCAGGCATGGCCAAACCTGGCCCTCCAGATGTTTTGGGACTACAGTTCCCATCATCCCTGATCACTGGTCCTGTTAGCTAGGGATGATGGGAGTTGTAGTGCCAAAACATCTGGAGGGCCAAGTTTGGCCATGCCTGACCTAAGCCATTGCTCATGTCTTGGCATTACTTACACACACAGAGAGAGCAATTTGGTGTTGGAAGGTACGTGTCAGGAGTGGGGCGCCTCAGGCCCCAAATGCAAGCCAGGCCTCTCTTTCTGATCTTCTGGACTCTCCCCAAGCCCCATCCTATTCATATGCCTCCCATGAGAGCTCCATGCCCTCCTTGGGCATCTTTGCCTGGGTGGAATGTGTTCTTGACCTGACATCGCACCCCTTGCTTGCATGAAAGGAGAGGTGTGTAGGTGTAGATGCCTAGAAACCTGTGTTTGTGTGTCTGGAGTGTATTAACTGTACAAAGTTTCACCCAAGTGTGTCTCTGGCCCCACCTACTTCTGGCACACAGCTCTCACTGGTTTTCCCATCTAAAAATGTGACGCTCAGGCTGAAAAATAATGTTCTTCAGCTCTGGCATAAGTGGTGTCATTCATCAGATTTCGTTGTGCAGACTGAAAGACCCAGGATGAGGCCTCTTGTGGGGCCCACAATCAGGATAGGGGTGCAACAGTATTCTCCCCACTGATGTCCTCCTAGCAACTGGTGCTCAGAAGGATACCATCTCCAGTATTGAAAGACACTACACAACCATCTTGGCTATTGACAGAAAGCCATTCTTGGCTTTCCTTCCAAGAATTTGCCTAACCATTTAAAGACATCCAGGTTGGTAGCCATCACTGCATCTCGTAAGAGAGAATTCCATCATTGAGGAATGCACTTTGGCCTGTCCGCAGTCCTACAAAATTCAGCTTCATCGGATGTTCCACATTCGGATTATTATGAGAGGGAGGAAAACGCTATCAACTGGTAACAAGCTCCATTCCCAGCTTCCTTACCTTTTTCTCTGAACTAAAAAATCCAAAAATTCCTTGCAGGAGGAAGTTGCTTCAACCTCTTTATCCTTTTCAAGCTTGACATACACTCCCCATCAGTTTTCCTTCCCATATGGAAATGGCACCCGGTGGCAGTAGGTGACAGTGTGGGTACCCAGTAGAAGCAGAATCATGGAAGGACTTAGATCATGAATGGAAGATACCAGCCCTTCCCATCAATCAGGATGCTAAGGACTGGAATAATAATAAAATAATAATGCAGGATTAAATAGGGTAAGGACACCCGACTAATAAAGCCAAGTATAATGAGCAGCAAAAATTTGTATTATGAGGTCAAATGATGCTGGCTTAGACTGAATCAAGCACTGACCCATCTAGTCTAGTATTATCTGTTGTCCGGCAGCAATCTCCCATGGTCTCAACTAGGGATCTTTCCGAGTCTTGCTACCTTGCAATCCTTTTACTAAAGATGCTGGGGGTTTTGTGCATATAAGCATATGCTCTAGCTTTGAGTTCTCGCTTCTATTGGGCTCTTCTCCTTATCCATAAGATATTATTTCACCCTTCCTGTTCCATGGACAAATTCTGCAGCATTGACAGAACAGTCTACAGGATCTTGAGCAAGGATTGTCCTAACAACACAACCCTTTGTTTCAGATGGCGTCTCTGGCAAGTCTGGAAACTCCTGTCCCCAATTGGCTCAGGACTTCCTAAATTTCACAACAAAGATGCCCACAGCTTGGTTGAAGATCAGCACTGATGCCAGACCAATTGTCATTACGTGAAGATCACAGTGACAACAATGGACCCAAACTGGCACTTGGAACAAAACAGGGCATTTTTCTTGAGTACCAATACATGGTACTTAACATCTATTCTGCAACCATAAATCCATAAATACTTCACACAGTAATCACATAATTCATAAGTGACAACCACACGTTTAACATGTTGCAAATGTTCTCATGAGTCACTATCTTTTTCTGTTGTTGTTCTTAATTTGTGGGATTCTTCAAGAACATAATCATCGTTCTAATTACAAGACTAAGTATAGAACACTGGAATTGTTACATCTGCAAGAACATTTGAGGGGGGGTGGAGAACTTTTCATTAGTGCTGCAACCCTCAGATTCAAATTGTAATGGAGGCAAGTTTTAAAAATAAAATATAATCCAATAACTATTGCCCAAATTCTAGCCTTGCTTATTAAGAAAGCCTATCACATTTCACAATTGCCAGATACACAGCAATCTGAGAGGCCTTTTGGTACTCTGCAGACTTTAAAGACACAGGCTAATTAAGGTTTTGCATCTTTCCTATATTTTATCCATTAGAACAGGAGGAAAGAGTTTCAAATTTCCACACAACATTTTGGGTTTCTGTTGTTCTAGCACCCACAGTTCACAAGGTTTTGGATAGGTTACAGTGCAACCCGATAAAAGCCTAATCAGAATTAAGTTGAGCTGATTTACTCCCAGGTAAGTATATTCAGAGTTGCAGCCTAAACCTTAGAAACTGGAGAAAGGGAGAGTTGTTCAGTTCTACTCCAGAAAAATCTTTTTGCAACCTGGATTTTGTGAGCTTTTAAACTGATAATACCAAAACAAGTGTTGCTGGATCAGGCCAAAGTCCCATCTACTCCAGGTAGATCACTTAAACAGGAAGCTCTGAAGCATAGGCACCACCACCCAGATATCCATGTCCAAAATCCTGCTTCAGCTGCAGAGAACCTTTGGTCCTCCAGATGCTGATGAACTACAACTCCCATCATCCCTGACCAATGGCCGTGCTTTCAGAGACTGCAGAGAGCTGTAGTTCAGCAAACACCTTGATAGCCAAAGCTTCCCCACACCTGTCCTCTCACTGGTAAAACAAAGACACGTGGAGCTTAGCCACATCCATTGCTAGCAAATGATGGGTAGAAAAATATGGTACAAGGTGTTCTCCTAAAGTATAATACTAATCCAGCTACATTATCAAGGTTTAATCCTACAGAAACTAGCAAGGCAGGTAGAAAATTGGAACTACCTTGTTGCAGACACTAAAATTCCGCTGGCCACCATGGGGCTCAAGGGCCTTTTACTGCGATAATTGATTGCAGTCAAACATCATCACTCCACTGGGCTTTGGGTGGTGATGTAGATACTGCTTTTGCCCATGCCAAAGGACACATCAGAACACATGGCATGGCAAGAGCAGGGTCTTTTCCATTGTCTGAGAAGAGCTGCGCAGCTCCACTGATTTTAAATGGCTCTACCCAAGAGCACAAGGGTTAGCAACTTCTGCCGGGGCTTATCACAACTTCTGCAATCAATCGCAAGCTACCTGCTAAACTCAACATGGCCCCAGTATGTAATAGTAAGCCACGTTGCTACAAAAACATTGGTCTGCAAAGGTAACCAGCCAGCAGAGGACTGGCTTTTGTTCAAGAACAACTATATATGTGTGTGTGTGCGCGCGCGTGTGCGTGCGTGCGTGCGTGTATGAATATGACCAAGACAACCAAAACGTTAAGAGGGATTCAGAACAGTAGCAAGGAACCCTTTTCAGCTGATAATTTCATTTTTAAGAGGCATCACATGACTCACAACAGACAGTGCTGTGAGCACAAGCTGAGGAATTATTTAGTCCTGGTAGATATTAGAAGTTCAGTGTCTAATTTTTAGGGTTGTTGTTGTTTTTTACAAGACACAGCTGAAAGCTATTAAGAGACTTTACATGGGAGTTTCAAGCAGGGTGGGTTGACCATCGGGTCCCACAGCCTAAACAACCATTCTTAACATAATGGACAAATGAATTTCCCCAAACCACTTCAAATGCAAGAATGTCCTATTGAATCTCCGCAAAGGCTGCTTCTGAGTTTATAGGAAGCTCAGTAAGATTTATATTTTAAAAAAGGCTACTCCACACTCACAGGTCCGGTTTGGCATAGGACAGCTTCCTAACCACTTTTTTGGCATTGCCTCAAGATGCGGTAATGGCTAGTAGCTTGGGTGGTGGCTAAGAGGATAGGACTGTTACCAGCTATTAGCCACAACAGAGAAATGCAGCCTCTGTGTACAAAGGCAAAGCATTTCTGAATACTAGATGTTGGGGGGAAAGCAATGGGGGAAAGCTACTGCCATAATGCATGCTATGTTATGAGAATCACAGAAACAGTGGGGAAGGACCATAACTGAATGGTGGGGCGTTTGCTCTGCATTCAGTATGGAATCATAGAATTGTGGAGTTGGAAGGGACCACAAGGACCTCTCTAATGTAGGAATCATTTCACCCAATCCAGGGCTCGAACCTATGACCATGAGATTAAGAGGCCCCTGCTCTACCAATGGAGCTAGCTGGAGATTCCAGATGCAACCCCCAACATCTCCTGGTAGGGCTGGGAGAGACCCCAGGTTGAAACCTTGGAGAGTAGCCATGAGATGAAAAAAATGTTGAAATATGCATTTATTAAGAAACCAGAAGCATTTTTACTTGGCATTGTAGGAGATGATTTCCAAAGAAAGGATTGTAAATTATTTCTATATCCAATGACGGCAGCAAGAATACTATTGGCACAAAATTGGAAACAAGAAGAATTACCGACAAAAGAAGAATGGAGGATGAAACTGATGAACTATGCATAATTAGAATAAATTAACAGGAAGAATTCGAAATCTGCGGGACCAGAGATTCACAGAAGACTGGCATAAATTTACGGACTATTTGGAGAGTAATTGTGATGATCATATTACGCTTGTAGGTTTGTGAGAAGTTTTGTAAGGTGGACTATTTGAAATATTGCAAAAAAAAGGTAACAAGGGGGACTGTTAGTTAAGATAATTAAAGACAATAGGTAATTAAGAAATGCAGAATAAGTGATAAGAACGGAAGACCATCAGAGAAGCTGATGGAAGTCTAAAAAGATTGTATAAGATGTGAAGTTCTGTTGTATGAATGATAACTAACATGTAAAAATTATTAAAAATTATATTATAAAAAAAGAAACCTTGGAGAGTAGCCAATCACTGTAGACCAGGGATGGAAAACCTCAGCTTTCCTTGTAGTTCTCCCCAGGCCACACCACTCCATTGAATAATGCCTCCTGTTTGCCTGAATGGAGGAGAGAGAGAGGGGTGTGTGGGAGCACGAGAGAAACGAGCCTGCTGTACCAAGTTAAGATCTGCATTCATCACCCTGCCCACTTTCACTTCTGGACCTACAACTGGCTTGCAGCGCATGAAAGGTTGCCCAGAAGGAAATGTGGGTGGGGAAAAGAGGCAAAGCAGCGCTATACTAAATGGACCAATGGTCTGACTCTGTATAAGGCAGCTTCCTTTGTTCCAGAATTCAGGCTAAGTGCGAAACAGCCTAAACCAGTTACATTATCCTTATAACCTCCAGAGCTCCTCGTCAGCTTGCCAGCAGCCTAGAAGAAGGAGGCTGTATCACTTTAAAATATTGTTACGTGTTTGGATGCCAGAGTCTGCGGGTCCAAGGGCACCCATAATTCTTGAATTTAGTAACAGTTAGAATTAATCAAGCTTTGGTTAAACTATGCCAAGCATGGAAATCCCTGAATGTCGCTTATGCCAATGAGCCAGGCCAGCTTGGCAGAGCTAGCTGAGTTGGATCATGAGGAAGACAAAGAAAGAAGACAGGGAAGTTGCGAACCCACCAGGAAAGCCACAAAAGAGGCCATCAGGAAATTCAGTGCCCTCCAGCGTGTGTCAGAGACAGAAAGGGGTTTGGGATTGCACTCTGGGTGAGGTAGGCTGGGGGTCAGGAATCGTTTCACTGGATTTAGCAGTCAGAAGGAAGGAAGGGCAGATCATTGTGTGAGCTTCCTGGGACAAGCTGTAACAAGGAGACACAGAGATGGCTTTTGGGCTGTCCTTGAATCCATGCTGCACTTATGGGGAAGACAAGACCCTCTTTGAGATGTGAACATTGGAAGCCCCTCCACTGTAGACTCAAGTTGTATATATGTGTAAATAAACCATATATCATAAAGACACCATAGTCTCCGCTGTGCCTCATTCCAAAAGGAAAAGCAAACCCTGAAATCTTGGACACTGCTCGGCAGAGATTGGGGTGGCATGTAAAAATTTGATAACGCTGGAAACAAGACAACTACGCTCACTCCTATAAAGTCATAAAAACTTTTGCTCCTAGGTTCTCCTGAACAATCAAGGACCCATGCACTTGTTTCACCCTCCTCCTCCTTCAAAGTTACACTTTGGTCAAGAGATTTAGTGGTTGGGTTAACTTATTTGCCACTTTTCCACAATGAAAAGCACCCAAAGCACCATACAGCAAACACTCAAAACATCAGAATACAAATTTACGAAATACAGAGCCTGTTAGTGACGAAAAGCAACTATTAAACAAACACAGAATAAGTTGAATATTGCAAAATGAAAAAACAACCCAATCTAGGTTTAAGTACATAACTTTAAAAAAAAAAAAACAGGAATTAACTGACCATAAAGTTTCTGTATAATTGGGTTTAAATTTGGATAATGAAAAAAGAATTGCAAAGGAAAAAAACAGTTCTGGTGCTGGTCTTCCTGCACTTCAAGGAGCCTGGTTCAAGTACAGTTGAGGAGAGAGATGTTCTCTTCCCAGGCTAGATGACATGCAGCTGCCTCCCATATCCTTACTCCAGAGGAGGTTGGCAGCAGCAAAAGCAAATGTTGGGGAGGGTAATGATGGCCAGTCTCTTCCCCAGCCTCCTGGAAGTACCAACTGCTGGTGAAGGTCTTATTGAGGCGCATCTTTTTAGAAGAACGATGTCAATCAACATTTGATGATCTCCTTCTACCGGTCAACAATAGAAAGTGTCCTTTCATACTGCATCACGGTGTGGTACGCTGGTTTGACATCATCTGATAGGAAGTGCCTACAGAGGGTGGTGAATACAGCACAATATATTATGGGCTGTCCCGTGAATCCGCTGGATGAAATAGCGGAAGAACGTTGCCTCAGGGGAGTGAGGAAAATTCTCAGGAATGATTCACACCCTGGCCAGCACTTTCTTGATCTCCTGCCCTCAGGCAGAAGATATAGAAGAATGATTAGTCGACCCAACAAGGTAAAGAACAGCTTCTATCCGTGGGCTGTTAAGCTGCTGAATGAAAAGATAACAACAGGGCAACTGACTTTCAGGTTTGGTGGGTGTGCGTCAGTAAACGAGGGGAATTAAGACTAAGAGAGCTGAGTGGGGGGTGCTTGGGCAATCTCACTGCATACAAGTTGTACAAGTGACAATAAAGTATTTCAATTTCAATCTAGCAGCCAAGCAAAGCCACAGTCCAACTACTTGCCACTCAGAAAGTAGGAGCAGAGGAAGCAAATGATTGGTGCTATGGAAGCCAACTTTGTCCTTTGTCCATTGGGGCTGGCCCTAATTTCATTCAGCCCACAGAGATGAGTGACACAGGGAGTCCTTCCATACTGCAACCGTAAGAACATAAAAAGATCCCTGCTGGATCAAGCAAAAAATCCATTTCATCCAGGATCCCATTCTCACAGTAGCCAACCAACATCCCAAAACACGTTGCTTCACAAAAGCACCAGTTATTGATTTGTGATGTGAGGAATGGCCCCCGCAGAATACTGCAGTAAAAAGGGGTGAATCTCTGGTTGCTCCTATTTTATTTGAAATTCAAAGGAAAAGAAAACCCACCCCTGTCAAGTGACTGCTTAAACCAGTTGGGCATTTAGGCAAGCCCTGAACGGATCTACTTCATGCAAAATGTGCACTCAGTTTCAATAAGTTTTGTTGGTATAGACGGCAAGCTCTTCACCCATTTTAATATCTGTTCATCAAGTTATGATAGGCATCATCAGTAAGCAACACCGAGCACTCAAAACTTCAAGAATTTCTTGCTCAAGACTCCAGAGTGAAATGAGCAACAGATGATCCTTGTCAACAATTTGCTAGTTGCCTACTGCATTCTGACTACCATATTACAGAATGCACACTTCATATCTGGTTGGTATTAGAGTGCATAATGAAGAACATATTTACATCCTGTATTTTTCCAACTCCATCCACCACGTTACAGGATTAATGAGTCTTGAGTTCACATCAGGAGCCAAATTGTTCTAATAAAATATGAAGCAGTGCTTATCGGCTCAAGAGGCTGGAAGGGGCACAGTTCACATGGTCATCGTCCTCTACAGTATATTTCCAACTCAGAGGAAAATTCAAACAAGACTGTGTTTGACTGCCATTTGCCTCTGAAAGCTGCTGAGGACAGGTTGGGTCAGAGTTCCAGGCATTACCAATTTTACAAAGATCTATGTCAAAGATCAATTCGGTGAGGTTTTTTCCTCCATGTACAGAAAATGTGGTCAGAATTATTAAAAGCTAAACTAGTTAATATATAATGTGAACCTAAAAGGACTCTCCTACAATCCCGTGAGTCATTTCCACACTGGTAACGTTGGGCAAAATATGTAACCAACCCACTTCTAAGGACCGGTTGATTTGGTTGGCTCAACATCACATGGGCAACACCAGCATACAACCAAACCAGGAATTTGTCCCAGATGTAACTGCAGACATAGTGATTAAGGGGGGGGATGTATTAACACACAAAGTGACATTTCACAGTAGTGGATATTAAGTCCAGTATAGGCAGTGTGCATCAGAGACTAGCTGAGGATTAATTCTGTTCTTCCAAAGTAGTATGGCCATCCACCCAAATGACAGAACAACCAATTGCCTGGAGGTTCTTATTTCCAAAGGTGTTCGAAACTCCCGTTGTTCTAGGCGCATTTTGCAACAGAGAATTTAATTAGCACAAGCAGTTTCTGAGCTCTGGGAATAGTACTGTGCCTCAGATTTCAGATTAAAACTGCAGAGTGGAAAGAAAGGAGGACCTTTTTTTCTGCCTCCCCACTTCCAGCTACTCTCTTAAGACTGGAGAAGAGACCCTCTTAAGAATATTAGGGGATGGGCAGGGAAAGGACTAGACCATGTGAAAAATGAACATAATATTTTAGCAGCGGTTCCGTCATTTTCAGCTTAGTATTCTTGTTATTAAAAAGCGTGCCTAGACTTTCCGTTGTTGCGCCCATAACCTAGGTTTAAGGTGCCATCTAGCTCCTAGCTTTCATATCTCAGTTTCTAATACTGATCCAGTCATAGCTATGCCCATGCACTGTAGTCAATAAAGTTGTGGCCTGATTCGATGCCATTTCAAACACATTGTGTCTGTTATTTTACCCTCTGTCAGTGAGTTGGAGGAAGTGCAGAGCGTGGGCCTGAAAGTGGTCAAAAGTGGCCTGGCTAATTTTGAACACTGGTTCCAGGACTGCAACTCACCAATTCCCTTTGCACAATGGCCTTCACATCCACATTAGCCTCTTAGTTTGATGGGGATACCTGGCAACTTCTTCTTCTTCTTCTTCTTCTTCTTCTTATTATTATTATTATTATTATTAATTATTATTATTCATTAGTTATATCCCACCCATCTGGCTGGGTTTCCCCAGCCACTCTGGGCGGCTCTCAACCGAATGTTAAAAACAATACAGCATTATGAAGTATACCTTGCAACAGAAAATTCACAGAATCCTTATTTAATGAAAAATTCCCAGGACTGGGAGACTGGCAGGGATACAGGGTGTAGGGTGTGGAACTGAGATGAGACTCAAACTGGCATAAAACAAATATACATTTGTAGCAAATATACACAGCAAGTTTTTGGTTAGCTACCGAAGTGCCAACAATCTAAGGATTTCCTAGACGACTCCAAGCGAAGCATATGAGCTACACATGCAATACAGTAGTGGGAGAGCAGCGGGGGAGGGCACACATATTTTCGCTCTAAAGTGGAATAAAAGCCACAGAATATAAATGAAAAAGAAGTTAAGACTTTTGTAATTAGAAAGAGCCAGCTGCAGCTAATAAGGGGAAGGAATGTCAAAGTGGGGAGGAGGGTTGTTTAACTTTACAGAAGAGGAGACACTGAACCCTAGTAAATTAATGGGTTCTTTCATTGTATGAATTCTGGTTAGAAAAGCTACAAATTTGGGGGGGGGGAGAAGAGTACCAGGAGCTGATCTGGTAAGAACACAACTCCTAAATGGAGGTCTCCCAGTCAGGTAAATCTTTGGCAAAAAAACACTAATCCGTGTCAGGTGACGCTTCTTGTATTCGACCACATCCAGTTGATCTCCTCAAATATTTTCCTTCCTCTCCTCCTTAATCTTTCCAGAGTGTGTTTAAGTAGCACAGACTAATGTTATTTTACCCAAAGAGCCTCAGATTACAGCCGGCTGTACATGCCGTAAGTTTCACTTACTGGCTGCTTGTAAAAGCTATTAAGAGAAAACATCACGAGATCAGGCCCGACTTCAGATTCAGGTTGGGAAAGGTTGCCTTTCGGTGCTTTCCCCCCAAAGTGGAGAACTGCCTGTTCGTTCCTCTGCTAATGTTTCAGTAAGTCAAATAAAGGTTGAAAGCTGCTACCTCACGCCCCCCCCCCCCGCCGCCGCCGCCGCTCCAAGACATTTGATGGAAAGAAATTTGGAAGGGAATGAAAATGAGATCTTGAATTCCAACTCCAACTGGCTGGAGAGTGGAGAAAGAAAAAGAATACTAGAAGTGACTTAAGAAAGGAATTGCTTCTCTGGGTGCACAAACACATGTATTTTGTCCCACAGCCACAACTGCCCCTGGGCAAAGGAGGGAATGCAGGTTTTTGAAATGATAGGAAAGCCTGCAAAACCTGTTTAGGTGATGCGGAGTACATGCGCTCCACAGGAGCTGCCTTCGGGTCACTGAAAAGCAAAACCTAGCATCTGTTGAAAAATGATCATCGCAAGAGGTGCAGAACATCCTTAGCAAGGAAATTTATTCAGTTTCAGAAGACTAATGGCCAAGAGAGAAACTGGCCCGATTTTTAAAATTATGAGCAAACCAGAAGACACTTTGCATTCAAACACATAGACAGCCAACAAATGTAAATGATGCTGTGTGTTTCAACACTGTCTGCAGCTGGCCTGGAGTATTTTCTTCCGGTTGATGCATTTCTGACATCAAATATGCTCCTGCCATAACTGAATTTGGTCCATTTGCTGCAACTCACTTACAAGCAGAGAACACAGCTATGTATCAAGGAAAGTCAGCTAGGAGAAGGGACAGGGAATAAATTTTATTCAGTTTGCGACTAAATGCAAACCCACATCATTTGCCCTTTCTGAAGAAGTATCTGCACTGAAAAACAGCTAACATCAGAAATTCACGTTTCCTCCAAATTTTGCTGTGCAGTCCCTCCAGCCAAGTAATGTGAACAAACATATTGCATATACTGGAGTAAAGCGTGCCTATAAATGCATATGTTAGTGAAACTGACATAAAGAAATGCATTGTATCAGGGATCATGGCTTTGCAAGAAATGTGTATATTATGCAAGATTGCATACAAACATGTGTAAAGTCGTACTTTGGATCCCAAACACCCTAGAACTCAGACATTTTGGCTTCCAAACACCGCAAACCCAGAAGTTTTTGTTCCGGTTTGCGAACATTCTTTTGGAACCTGAACGTCAGGCGGGGTTTCTGCGGCTTCTGGTTGGCTACAGAAGCTTCCTGCAACCAATTAAAAGCCGTGGTTTGGTTTTCGAACATTTTGGAAGTCGAACGGACTTCTGGAATGGATTCGGTTCAACTTCCAAGGTATGACTGTATATTAGTAGAAATTCATGGATGAATTTTCATGAGGGCTTAAAAAAACAACAACAAACGAAGTGTGGAGAACTGAACTGAAGGCTGAAAAAAGACAGAAAGCAAGAGAAAGAATACAGTGGTACCTCGGGTTAAGAACTTAATTCGTTCCGGAGGTCCATTCTTAACCTGAAACTGTTCTTAACCTGAAGTGCCACTTTAGCTAATGGGGCCTCCCGCTGCTGCGCGATTTCTGTTCTCATCCTGAAGCAAAGTTCTTAACCCGAGGTATTATTTCTGGGTTAGCGGAGTCTGTAACCTGAAGCGTCTGTAACCTGAAGCGTCTGTAACCCGAGGTATCACTGTAATTGACAAGTTCACTCATCCCTAGCTATCGTGCTTATAATGAAACAAGCAAGCAAATCAGATCCTAAAGATTCTCTGCTTCCAAACCCTTTAGCGCCACAACTACCATTTTACCTCCCAACTCTACAGAGAGTACTCCATCTATGCAAAGTGGCAGGAGTACATGAAGCTGCCTTATAGCAGGGGAGGCTATTTATCCACCTAACCTAGTGCCGTGTGGGTGGACAGAAGTCTTTCTCATCACCTACCTGATCTAGTTACCTGGAAATGATAGGCACCAGAACTGCAGCCCTCTGAATGCAAAGCAGGGCTGCCTTCACACGGCTGCTTATTCCATCTCCATGATGTCTCCCCAATTGCTAATTTCTGCATCACACTATATTTGAGATTGCACACAATGTAAAAGCCACTTCCAGAAAACTAAACAAAGGCAGAGAGGGGAAGTACTGTTGAATAAGGAGAAACCCCTGTGCTTAAAAACCATAGTTTCTGCTTAAAAATCATAGTTCTAATTCTTGCCCAGATATCTAAACACTGAACTCCATTAAAAAGGAATGTGTTCAGGTTACTTTGGGATGTGGAGAGTCCTTTCAAATGTGGAGAGAACCACCAAATCAGCCGCCCCATTTTTAGGTACCCCTCTGCTGCGATTTCCCCTCCCCTTCAACAGTTGACAAGCCGACCCCTGAAATTAAGCCCCCAAGTGAGATCAACCTCAAATCAACAATTATATCTAACAGTAGGAGGGAGTTGTGGCAACCCCATCTAATTCAGCAGGATTCCATTCCCACAACAAAGAAACCACAACCCTCCATCATCTCAGCATCCTCGAGTTCTCTGTGCCCAGCTGAACTCAACATTGCATTGATTTAAATTAAGAAAAGGGGGAGGGGAGGGAAAAACTCTTAACTACTTTCAGACACTTATATTTGCCAATGAAATTTCCATGCCAGATTGCCAGGAAGCGGATCCCTGGCTGGAGAGAGACCATGGTTTTAAGCAATCTGTTAGGTGGCAGAACTGAGCCATCCTGGCCCGCAGTGTGAACATTCGTTCATTTTGTCTCACTGTCAAATAGGGTTTTCATAAGTTTTGATTTCATTAAAAAATCAATAAACTACCGGTAATTTTATAGGGAAGGAAGAATGTGCAAAAAATATATATATCTAACAATGGGAACATGGTAGGAAATATAGAGTCAGTATATTACAACAATGGGATTTAAGTTACTTTAAAGCCTTTATACCATATTTACATCTGATCAGAATGATAATACAGTTGTATCTTTTCAAACAGCCTCATTCTCAAACGTTTTGGCTCCTGAACGATCAAAAGCCAGAAGTGACTGTTCCGGTTTTGGAACATTCTTTTGGAAGCCGAACATCTGACGGGGCTTCCGCAGCTTCCAATTGGCTGCAGGAGCTTCCTGCAGCCAATCAGAAGGTGCGCTTTGAAAGTCGAACAAGCTTCCGGAACGGATTCCATTCGACTTCCAAGGTACGACTGGAATAATTTTATTATGTATATGCCACCCATCTGACTAGTTGCCCCAGCCACACTGGGTGGCTCCCAACAAAATATTAAAAACACAATAAAACTCCAACCATGAAAAAACTTCCCTGAACAGGGCTGCCTTCAGATGTCTTCTAAAAGTCAAATAGTTGTTAATCTGTTTGACATCTGATGGGAGGGCATTCCATGGGGTGGGTGTCACTACTGAGAAAGCCCTCTGCCTGTTTCCCTATAGCTTCACATCTTGCAGCGAAGGAACCACCAGAAGGCCCTCGGAGCGGGATCTCATTGTCTGGGCTGGACGATGATATAGCTCTCACAGGGAAACATGAAACCAATAGATCATTATTTACAAATAAAATGAATATATACACATACTTAACACTTGTACAGGGCCTGCAAGCACATCATCTACATTATCTAGTTATAATCCTTCCAACAAACCTGTGAGTTAAGTCAATATGATGGCTCCCCATACTGCAGATGGGAGCACCGAGACAGAAAGTTGCCTTCCGAAAGCCAGCATATGAGCTCCTTGCTGAGGCAAGATTTGCACCATGTTTTGACTCACAGCTCAGCTTCTTAGCCACTATGCTAACCAGATGAATGGGTATCCATTCATCCATAAAAGGATCTGAATCATCTCACTTTTTATAGGCATTCCTTTGTTTTGTTGGTTCATTAAAGCCAAGGACCACATCTGTCAACATCTTGTTGTACTGTAGAAAAATCCTGACTTGTACACTTGCACGCTATGTGATATTAACGGCGTGAATTCAATTAACATGCACATCTTTTGTTATCCTGTGCAAATAGCAGCCATGGGGCAATCTGAGCAGTTGAATATGGTAGGGATTGGGATGTGGCAGTAGAGTGTCACTCTATCCTCCAGACAAAAATTGCCTGTGTGGTTGGCATTGCATGGAAAGTTCCCATTGGTTCCAATGGAGGCTTCCCTTGAAATGCAAATAGCAGCTGCAGAGAGTAATAATAATAATAATAATAATAATAATAATAATAATAATAATAATAATTTTTATTTATACCCCGCCCTCCCCAGCCAAGGCCAGGCTCAGGGTGGCTAACAAGCAATAATAAAAACAAGTTGAATGAATACAACTTAAAAACAAGATTAAAATACAACATTAAAATATTGAAACATTAAAATATTAAAATGCAGCCTCATCACAGGAGGAGAAAGGAAAAAGAAAAAAGAAAGAGTGAGGGAATCAAATTGGCTCCAAGCCAAAGGCCAGGCGGAACAACTCTGTCTTACAGGCCCTGCGGAAAGAAATCAGATCCTGCAGGGCCCTGGTCTCATGAGGCAGAGCGTTCCACCAGCCCAGAGCCAGTGTTGAAAGGCCCTGGCTCTGGTTGAAGCTAATCTAAACTTCCTTAGGGCCTGGGACCTCTAGGATGTTGCTATTTATGGACCTTGAGGCTCTCCGTGGGGCATACCAGGAGAGGCGGTCCCATAGGTACGAGGGTCCTAGGCCGTGAAGGGCTTTAAAGATCAAAACCAGCACCTTAAATCTGATCCTGTACTCCACTGGGAGCCAGTGCAACTGGAAAAGCACTGGGTGAATATGCTCCCATGGCAGAGACCCTGTGAGGAGCCTCGCTGCAGCATTCTGCACCCGCTGGAGTTTCTAGCACAGCTTCAAGGGCAGCCCCGTGTAGAGCGAATTACAGTAGTCAAGCCTAGAGGTGACCGTCGCATGGATCAATATGTTTTTGTAAGTATATTAAGGACCATAGAAACCTACAAAACATATGAATGGAGTCAATATTGGTGGGGAGGAGTGTGCACACCACAGGCAGGAATGCCTCCACCATGCTGCCTTCAGTTCACATGCAACAATTTGGTTTGAATGCAATCCACGGTATATGAAACTAAGATCAAGTGCTGTGCTTCCCCTCCTCTCACTGCTGCCCGGCTTTGGCATTTGAGTCCTGGTTAAACCATTTCCCCATTGTGTCCGAAACAGGAAAATTACGTAACATTAGTTTACTAACCAGGATCTGGAAGCATATAATGCAGTAACAGGCTTTCCTATTTCATCATTCATAGATAACATCTGTACAGAGTGACGAACTTGAAAACATTGCTATGGGAAATGTTCATTCTTCTGACTGTAGCCACGTGTCTTTTGCTATCCATACGGGCTTTTATGTGGATGGTCACAGTAGGAGAACTTGAGTTCAGGAATAGACTTAAGGGTGAGGAACTGGAGGCTCTCCAAAAGACATTCAGCTCCCAACAGCCCCAGTCAACAAGGCCAAAGGGAAGAGATGATGTAGTTGTAGTCATAAGAACCTCTGCAGAGGTTCCCCAACCTTGCTTTACATCCTAAACCCAAAGAGAAATGAAACATCAAAGCTGGGACCCTTTCTCTCACAATGGCTATGTCTGATCCTCAGGTTCAGAGACCGGATGCCATTGAATAGCAGCTGCTGGGGAACAACAATGAGACCAGACTCTTGCCTTCAGTCCCTGCATCCGGGTACCCAGCTTGAGAAATAGTGGTACCTCGGGTTAAGTATCATATTTTTTGCTCTATAAGACCCACTTTTTCCCTCCTAAAAAGTAAGGGGAAATGTGTGTGCGTCTTATGGAGCGAATGCAGGCTGCGCAGCTATCCCGGAAGCCAGAACAGCAAGAGGGATTGCTGCTTTCACTGCGCAGCGATCCCTCTTGCTGTTCTGGATTCTGAAATTCAGAATATTTTTTTTCTTGTTTTCTTCCTCCAAAAACTAGGTGCGTCTTGTGGTCTGGTGCATCTTACAGAGCAAAAAATACGGTACTTAATTCATTCTGGAGGTCTGTTCTTAACCTGAAACTGTTCTTAACCGGAAGTACCACTTTAGCTAATGGGGCCTCCCCCTGCTGCCGTGCTGCTGGAGCACGATTTCTGTTCTCATCCTGAAGCAAAGTTCTTAACCCGAGGTACTATTTCTGGGTTAGCGGAGTCTGTAACCTGAAGCGTATGTACCCCGAGGTACCACTGTACGGATGTGGTACAAGAGGTACCTTTAGTCCAGTCCAGCAGCTCTTCTAAGGGTGGCCTAGTGGTTACAGCAGGGGTAGTCAACCTTTTTATACCTACCGCCCACTAATGCATCTTTCTCAATGGTAAAATTTCCTTACCGTCCACCAGTGCTCAATGGAAGGATTCAGCTTGTGCCATGGTAAACCCTACCACCCACCTAGAATCCTGAAACGCCCACTAGTGGGTGGCAGGGACCAGGTTGACAAGCCCTGGGTTAGAGTGTCGGACTAAGACCTGCGAGAACAGGGTTCGAATCCCCACTCAGCCATGAAGCTCGCTGGGTGACCTTGAGTCAGTCACTCGCTCTCAGCCTGACCTACCTCATCACAGGCTTGTTGTAGGGGGCTAAAGGGAGGAGGAGCACTATGAATGCCCCCTTGAAAAAAAGAAGGTAGGGTGTAAATGCAAGAAGTAAAATCATAAATAAATAAATAAATAAATAAATAATATTCTTACACAGTATTGCTTTTAAGCTGCTGGATCAATGGACTATGCTCCTTTGCCAGAGAGAGAGAAAGAGAGAGAGAGAAAGAGAGAGAGAGAAAGAGAGAGAGAGAGAGAGAGAGAGAGAGAGAGAGAGTGTTTTCACAATCCTGTAAAGATTTACCAGGGAACAAGACCCTGACCACAGTGGTCTTATTTCTGAGAACGCGCACACATAGAATTGCATTGTGACACCCTTTACATGTGAACAAGATGGATATCAATGCCCTCTACTGCAGCCTCGAGTTTAGCTCCTAGCTTCTGAGATCACAAGCCAACTGCTCATGTTCAGTGAGCTAACATAACTTAAAAGGACTACTTTCCGCCTTGACAAGCGATGCATCTTATTGATTCGCTTATTCTTGGCTTTTTTTATTTTATTGTAAATATTGTATTTTATTTTAAATTTTGACTGGAAAAGTTACAGCAATCCTCACTCAACATCCAAGCTCTCAAAAGCGCCTGTCTCAGGCTGCGTGTACCACAACCCTTTTTTTAAGCACAAACAGGTAGCTTTTCTCAATAAATAATCATTCACCCTCATCCTCAAAATGCTGCTTTCAATCTGCACAGATCCTGCATCCTGCCATTCACAGGGTGGGTAGGTATAGTTACATGACACGTGTTTGAAAACCCCTCACCTTGATTAGGTTATTCACAGCCTTTTTTCTCCCTGCACACATGCCAGGAGAATAGAGGAAGGGGCAGTTGTGATCTTGGTATATGCCCACCTGCAACGTGGATACACAAACATACACAGTGCCAGGACCACCTACATCTGTTTCCAAATCTGAATACTGTGGGGTAAAGCAGACTCAAACTGCAACAAGCTTTTATTTTCAGGATGAAACCAGTTTCTCAAAACGTGCTTTCCAGGGACAAAAAAAATTAAGCAATGGATCTAGATTGAGTATGGACTGCATAGAAAAAAACAAGTGCTAAGTCTCCACTGATCCCACAATGAAATGCGGTGTGTGCTCAGCCTAAGAAGCCGTCGAATGCATTTATCGGGCATTACAAGTTCCCCAAGCACTGCACTGCACTGCCAGGGATTGCAGAAGGGGCCAGGTGATCCCCATCCAAGAATGCATTAGGAGATCAAAACGACATCAGTGCATTAGCAATCTTGGAAAGCCAGCTCCTGAAAGTGCTATCAAAACACGAGCTGAAAAATCAGGACGGGCTTTTCCTCGTAATTGGTCTGCTGGCTTGCAACCCACATACGTTTTGAAATATTTGCAAGAGGTTTGTGAGGGGAGCACTATCCTTTCCCGGCTCTCCAAGATCTGCGATGACACCTACCTGCAATGCCAGCAAAACAATTTGAGATGTTGGGCTGGTTATCGTACGAATGGAGGTCATCAGAGCCGGGTCTGTTAAGCACGGCTTTTCCAGAATTAGCCAGAAGCTAATTTTTTTTAAAAAAAGCTTCCCGCAGAAGCACAATTTGATCTAGCAGTGCCCTTCCCTGTGGCAGAGACCTTCCTACCTTGTTGCCTAAAGCCACACATATGAACACATGCACACCATACATTAAAAGCACCCCTCCAAAAACCCAGAGAACTGTAGTTTACGGGTGCTGGGAACCATAGCTTTGTAAGGAGCAAGCAAAGGTTCCCATGATTCTTCTGGAGTGGAGTTCTGTAAATGCACAAAGTGTATGCAGCCTCAGATGTCCAAGCCCCACTCAGCAAAGGTTCCCAGCAACGCTCTGCTTTGCTGGTGCATAGTGAGAAAGTCACAGCCACTTCGCTTATCCCCCACTCCTGCTACTCTTCTGGAAGTTAAGCCGCGGTTTGGCTTAGCATTATATCCCAAACCCAGGCTCTTCATTTCTCTGCCCCCAAACAAAACAAGAATAGCCCTTGGGAACAGAAGGTGGCTTGTTTGGAGTAGGACAAGCTAAAAGCCCGGGATTCAAATGTAAGGCTAACCCAAGCCATGGCTTAGTTCCTGGTAGCACAGGAGGAGGAGAAATGAAGCAACCATGATTTTCTGACTTGCATCCATGCAAAGCCATAGTTTATTTTAGCACTGTGTACAAACCAAGCCATAGTTTCTTCTGCATAGGTTCAGTCCATTTCCTATTGAGTGCAGGGAAAGAATGAGTAATGCTTGAACAGCCTCTCTTAATTGCCCCAATGTCATATTCAGTTCTATGGCAGGGGAGGGGGTAATTACAGATTCCTCTGATATCCTCCCGTTTTTATAACAAAATATACTATTATACAACTCTCTCGCTTTTTAAGAATAATGCAAGGCATGCATTCAGCCTCACTGCAGAAATAGAAGTTGATATGAAGGTGAGTTAAGAGAGGGCATTCCATGGGTAAAATAAAGACTTACTCATCACTGATCCCACACCCATCAAGAAACCTGCCAATTTAGAATAAAAAGGCACAGGATCCACAAAAGACTCAAAAGTGTGAATTCACATCGCTTTGTTTAAAATGGAACCGGGAATAAATGTGTTAAATTATCACATTAAATCTGGGATGCCCTTTGAATAAGGATGGTGTCATGGGGACAGGGTGGAAAACATGAACACATGGGATGCACATAACGCACTGCAAACTAGGGTCTGTACAGCAGGGATGTCCAACCGGTCGACCACAATCAACAGGTTGATCCCCTGGTGCTAGTGGTCAATTGCAGTCGATCGCAGGCTCATTTTGAAGGTGACCCAGAAACTACCCAGAAACTACAACTAATCCAGAATGCAGCAGCTAGACTGGTGACTGGGAGCAGCTGCCGAGACTTCATAACTCCGGTCTTGAAAGACCTACATTGGCTCCCAGTACATTTCCAAGCACAATTCAAAGTGTTGGTGTTGACCTTTAAAGCCCTAAACGGCCTCAGTCCAGTATATCTGAAGGAGCATCTCCACCCCCATCGATCTATCCAGACACTGAGGTCCAGAGCCGAGGGCCTTCTGGTGGTTCCCTCATTGCGAGAAGTGAGGTTACAGGGAACCAGGCAGAGGGCCTTCTTGGTAGTGGCGCCCGCCCTGTGGAACGCCCTCCCACCAGATGTCAAAGAAAACAACAACTACCAGACTTTTAGAAGACATGTGAAAGCAGTCCTGTTTAGGGAAGCTTTTAATGTTTGATGCATTACTGTATTTTAATATTTTGTTGAAAGCTGCCCAGAGTGGCTGGGGAAGCCCAGCCAGATGGGCGGGGTATAAATAATAAATTATTATTATTATTTTCCTCTACGGTGGAAGAAGAGCATCTGGCCCCATCCCCCGCTCTGTTTTTCAATCACGCACGATTGCAAAGATGGAAGAGGGAGTTATTGCTGGCGGGTTTATTAGTTGGCTATTGATTTATGCTGCGACACCCCCCAAAAAAAGCTCAACTTTGGGTCCGTCCCCCAGCCAGAAAAAAATGGGTAGATCATTGGTGTACAGCATTAGTGGGCTTTTGCACTGTAAGGGAACAAATCATAGCAAATCCACAGAGAAAGACTAGCAGCTTAAGGCTGCAATCCTATACTTGTGTCTATTTGAAAGCAAGTTTCCTTGAGTTCTATAGGGCTTACTCCCAGGCAATTGGTTATGGGATTGCAGCCTGCCTCATAGAATTCAAAATACTCCAAAATAATTCTTAACATGACTGTCCCATAACATGAGAGTTCTGGATTACAGCAGAACAGTATCCATGTTCCTTCAGAATAAAGTTCCACTGCGCTCGGCGGGGCTGACTCCCAGCTGAGTGTGCACAGGATCACAGCCATTCTCCCTCCCCTTTTCTTTTCCATCTCTGGCGATCTGTGAAAAACCTACCCCAACACAAAAAAGGGCACATCCAATATTAGAAAGGCTTTCTTTGAGGAGGTATTCCACTTAAAAGCCAAACCACTGACACCACAGAGCTCTAGTGCCGATGCATTAAAACAGCAGGAAAAGATTTGGATGGGCAACCTAGAGCCTAATTGTCAGGCAGTGTTTGTTTAATAAAAAACTAATTTTGACAGGGCAGGGAAGCCGAGCTTATTTCTCAAGTTTGGAAGGATAGAGAAAAACGCTGGAAATTATTTTCTCTGGGCTCGCCTGACTATGCAATTGTGTCTGTTCCGCTTAATCCTCTGCGCACATTTTTCCTGATAGGAATAGGTATCTATCACTATCCTGTCCAAACCTAATTTTGAAAGGGCAGAAAACATGGAACTGTATAACACACACACACGGAGTTGTGCAGATTACAGAGATAAATGTGTGTAAAGCCCATCTGAAAAACCAGTAAGTGGTTTATAAAAGAACTTTATTTAACTGGGCACTGGATTGCATTCATGGGGCTGCCCCTGTATGTTTTAAACCAACATGTGGAAGTGTGTTGCAACACTTTTGTTGCTGTTGCTGTCAATGCAAAGCTACTTTGGGAGGAGACCATCGGGAGCAGAGAGGGGTTTAACCCTTTTGTGCAAAGCCCGTCTTCCCCACACAATTCCAAATGCATGTTTCCACACATTTGAAACCCAACACATTTGGGGGGGGGGACTGGGACAGGCTAAAGAGCAAGAAATCCATGGATGGGATAAAAATTAAGCACCTCTTCATTCTTCTCTGTTGTATATTTCATCATCCCCAAACTGATTTTCTTTGTTTTAAAAAAAGGCACCGATACACTGTTGCATGCATAAATGCATAACATGTACCTTGCCCCTTAATAAAGCTTGTGTTTCTTTCCTCCCCAAATAACTCAAGAGACCCAGCATATTTTATGAATTCCAGAAAGCCCCTAGTGTACATGGCTAGGAAAACAAACAAATTGGATGGTTTGTGAAACTCTATATAGCACAGCCACCATAACCTCCCAGAAGAATATTTGCTAAAATCCAGCCTTGTACATACAGACATATGAATATATATTTCATTCTGCCTGTGTGTGTGTTTTTAAGCTGTATTTTAAATACCATTAGTCAAAAGAAATGACAGATTTGCTTGCCATTCTCAACTGGATGCGACTCCACAGAGGAGATGATCTACGCCAGGAATTTTATTTCATTAAGAAAGTGATATTATGGAGCATCTGAGATCACATAAGAGACACAAGAGAGAGCCAGGAAGGTTCTACATGCCAGTACCCCACAGTGTGTGCCTGATTATTTGCAGATGGGTGTGTGTGTGTGTGTGTGTGTGTGTGCAGGGGAAATTGTTACAGGAATCTTAATTCCATGTTTCGGCATTCTGCAGTAAGCATCGCTTTTACCCTCCGCTATACGCAAAGATTAGCCATTAACATCCTAGTACACATTCCTTTAAATTAGCTGAACACTTTGCATTTTCATAGACCACAATAAAAAGCCCAGGAGTGACAGCACAGACTAACTTCAATAAGTCAGCTGTCAACACCAATTCTTATGCAGCCAATATCTGAACATCCAACAAGAAGCTAAGCTAGACTCAATCTCTTTGGGGCAAGCCAGTCATCCCATAAACACAACCACTGGTCTAAGATCAACTCGGGAACATGGGATCAATTAAAACCAGCTTATGGGACTTTCTTTTTTCTTTTTAGGAGGGGAGTAGAAGAGGGGGATAATTCGCACAACGCGGGTTAGATTTAGGTTCTCCTGCTACGCAGTTCTTAAGCTGTCTTGCAAAAGACCGTCTAGCCTGGGGTCTGAGGTAGTTCCACATTTAATTAAAGGCACACACTACAGCTTTTATGTTGACAAAGGAAATTCAACTGGTCACTAATCAAAAGAAGAGTATGATGTTTTAACCACTCACTACCAAAAAGAAAAAGAAAAAGTTTAAGCTACCTGGTAGAAAGTGGAGGGGGAACATCAGGGGGGGGAGAATCAACATGCTACACTTCTACAGAGAACACTACTTTGCACAATTTTGCCATCCCAAATTTCTTAGGACTACTCGATCCTCAGTGCAGTTTTCATGCACTCCTGAAAACCTGCAGTTGCATTTCACAAAGCTTTAGCAAAAAAAGCGACCAGGTTTTAACGTTACCCGACAAAACCTGGAAAAACTTATCAGAGGAGGAAGAGAGGACTACATACATTTTTTAAAAAAATGGTAGGTGGATTTTCGGAGATAAAAAGCGGGAAAGTATACGCATTCCCTACAGACCTTTTCAAAGCGACGCAGGTGAAAAGGTGCAGTGTGTGTTTCTGTCCACATGGGTGCTGTTATATCAACATTTCGCTTGTTCTGTCAGCTACGGCCTCTTGCTGATGGAAAGAGACGATGAAGCAAAACATTTATTGCGCCTAAAGATTCAGTTACTTCCCTATGTATACCCTATGTATATGTTAAGCCCAAATACCTGCTCATCCGGGGGTTCAATATTATACACCATTTGCTGAAAGGACGTCACCATTCACGACAGTACAATCATCTCACCGGGCAAGATTTACATGCATTGTTCAGACACTCTAAAACCATCCACACAGACCAAGCAGTGAGATGGGATAATGTGAAAACAGTTACTCTAGCTTGTTTTTACCCACTGTGCTCATGCGCAGAGCACTAACAGTAAAAGGTTATTTCTGCTGTGTGGCGGACTTCAACAAACAATGTACAATTGAGGATTGGGGGGGGTGTATTATAATTATTATTTTGCCACAGGCAAAACTAGCACCGTGGTCCTTTCCTTTTACAGTATAGGAAAGCAAAAGTACCCCTTGCATACGTTTTGAGACAAAACCATCAAATTAACAACATGTCAACCAAGACTTGACACTGGGTTACATAGCTTCCTCTTCAAATCTAACAAAGATCACATTCGCAATGTACATTTAAAGCACATCACTTCTCCCAAAGAATCCTGGGAAAGTTACATTTTCAAGTACCTTAACAAACTAGTCCCCAGGACTTTTATGGAGGGAAAGTCATGTCCTTTAAATGTATGGTATTAAACAGTATTAGATTGGTGAGCATTACTAGCAGGGCTTTTTCAGCATTGGCTCCATACATGTATATATTCAAGATATATACATAGTGCTTTTCTTTTGGAACTCCCTTCCTAGGCAGGGGAAGGAGTGGCCCCTCCATTGGTGTTTCCTTGAAACCGACACTGAAGAGCTTTTTATTCTAACCTGCTTTTAATTGACATTTCCACTATTCTGCATCTAACTGCTGTTGTTTGCGTGTTTTAATTCTTTATGCTTCACTGCCAGTTTTTAGTGCTGTTTTTCTGCACACTTTGTTTAACTGCTGAAGCTATTTTAGCTGCTTTCCAGATTGTAGTTTGGATGGGCTGGATCCAGACTAAACTAATTGCACTTGAAATAAATGGTGCTTTAGCTACATCGTTGCAAACTCCTCCCCTTGATTTCAACAGAAGCCACCTGCAATTAGCAGAGCACAGATGTAACTCAATGTGTCTGATTAATTTCATTTTTTAAAATTCTGTCATGACCCACTATGGAAGGATTATTCCTTTCAGTTTCAATCATAAGTTTTAGTGCACAAATTACCTTCCCTTTGCTGTTTTAGCATGATTTTTATATTAATTTCATGTTGGTCCATTTTTAGGCTGTTTTAGTAATATTGATGCTGTTTGTTATTTTTTAAAAAATATATATTTGGATTTGTTTTAGGGATTGAGTTGTCTTTGTATATTTTGCTGATTTCTGTAAACTTTTGTAAACAAAAAAAAAATCTAGAAATAGCACAATTTAAAAATCCCTCAAAGACACCCAATAAATACTTATATACACAAACAAGATGTCATTAAATCAAAGGCCTAAACAAACCCAAACATTATAAGGCTAGAAAGCAATCAAGGCGAGCTCCACACTCCAAGGAACAACTTTCAAGTCATTAGCATGATACAATTTAATCTATATAATCCAAATCTACTACCACTTCCCTTCAGGCAAAGCTTAAAAGAAAACAGTTTTATATTAAAGTCGCTTGGTCAGCTTCAAGGCAACCAGCAGGAAAGAAATTAAGTGGAGTCTTTCTTTTCTTTTCTTGAGGCGAGACAATGGATTTGAGTGCTTCAGAACTTCACTTGGGACACAAACTGCGAATTGCACAAAATTCGAACTGCAGTGACAACTGTGGCAACTGAAGCCAAGGATCGGAGTGGTGGAGAGCGATCACCCAAGGGAAATAAAAGAATCTTAGTGCTCTGTCACCAAACAGGAGCTCAAAAAGAATAGACTGAAGATGCAAAGACTGGTCTGTTTTGAACAGAAACAAGCCATCTCACCAACCGGAGGAGATGTTTGGTTCATTCACATGTTAGGCTTAACACTGATGCAAGAGGTCTCTATAAACACACAAGCATTTGTGAGAAATAACAGATTCGTTGATCTGTACAGCTCAATTGTTACGTACATGGACAGTCAACCTGTGGAACACTACCTGTGAATAACCGTACAAATAAACGTGCAGCTCAAGCTGTACACAGGTTGTACACCCGTTGACCGTAATGTGTGAACACAGCCCAACACACGGGTGTTTGTTCCTAGAAATATAATCACTGCAAGAACTAAGGGTGCAAGCCTGTGATTATTTACCCGGAAGCAAAACCCGCTGAATTCACAATTAGGACTTTCTCTCTGGCGAGTATTACAGGACTGCAATCGAGATAAGAGAGTATGAAGGGATCACACTAGTGCTGGAAAGGGACTGAAGACAAGATGATCCAAACAAATATTCTGGCCCACAAACCAGGATACCACATCAGCCACACCACAAAGTAACTCACACCATTCCAAGCAGTGTGGTTAACAGGAAGTGCAACCAACTTCTATTTCCTGTTTCACACTTCTTTGCAGCATGTCACATGTGAGACTGGTGCATCTATCTTGCAAGGAGATGCATATGCTCTCCGCGCAACTATAGCTAAGGCATCCCCCTGTGAAGAAGATGTGAAAAGATAGGAAGAAACACGAAACAGAAAGCAAAAGTAACTTCATACTTCCTTCCCTCCCTTGCCCCTCTCTCCAGCTTAAAGTCTCAACAGCAAGGAACACAAAAGACCCTTAGAGTCAGAAGTATATTCATGGAACAGCTTACTAGTCACCTAGTAAATAGTCACCCGTCTAGTTGCCCACAGCAAATTCAGATATAGCTCTAGGAAATCAGGAATGAGAGTTGCCTCTTGTCATCCCCCCCCCCTTTTTTGGCCATTAATGTGCCATAAATGGCAAAGTTTTAAGCCCATGTGTTCCTTTTTTTTCCTTCTTTTTACAGACTCCTTTTCAAGGCTGCTTTAATAAAGCAAACTCAAGCGAGTGAGTCAAGCCGCAGAACTTTGGGTGAAGGGGACGGGGCGGGGGGGGGGGACAGTGGAAATGGGTTAACTACGTAATCGGACCTGAAGGAAAGTGACTTGCTGTATTCAAACTATCAAATTTTCCCCAAAACGCAACTTTCTACATCTGCTGGCATAAGTCTTCTGGAAATGATAGGGCTGCCAGTCACTGAAGAGAGTGAGAAACAGATCCTCAAGTTATTAGGTAGATCTCGATGAATCACTACTGAGCTGCAACCGTCTTCTTGGAGCAGCAAAGAGTACCAACAGAGAACAGATTTCCCACATTCTCTTGATTTCCCAAACAGGAGAGGCACAGCAAATGAGTCTGTTCTATAAGCAACAGCTCAAAGCAGCAGCATCAAAACAGTCCTGTCATTCTATGCTGTGAACTGGGGAGCAACACATTAAACTAAAAAAAGAGGTGAAATGAATGCCAGCTGATGGAGGGACTAATGGGGGCCACCATGCCTGGCTAGCTGTAGAATTCTCCCCTATTCAGTTGGAGTGAAAATTCCTCGCAACCCTTAAAGCAGGAAAGTTACAAGGTACACTTACAAAAATGCACAGGAGTCGCGAGTTAGCACACAGATCAGCCGTGAAAGTGAGCAGCGTTCAGTTGTGAGCACGTATAGCAGACAACCACCATTACTGCCCGCATTAAAGGATTTACTGTCACTCTTTGATCACTATCTAGAAATCAGATGCTAATGCTGCAATCCACTGCACACTTAGCGAGAACAAAGTCCCACTGAAATCTGTGTGACTAAGCATGTACAGGATCAGACTCTTATTTCCTATAAGGCAACCTACTGCCCAATATACTCTAGGTCTAGGAGATCCATTGCCAATGAATGGATTTATGCTGCAAACACAGACTGCCACACACCATCCCTTACACACACACACACACACACACACACACTTATTTATTTTTTTAAAGACCTCATTCAATGACTCTAATTGAAAAAGTTAACCTCTGTCAATCCCCCAGAGGGACCAGCCTAGAGCGAGGGCGGGCATGTTCAGCTCAGAACACCTAGAGCAAAATTATTATCTGCAATTAGCTTGTGTTTCCTTCGCTTGGCCCATGAGCTCTCTACATAGAAAGGTCACATCCTGTACTCCATGTAAACTTACTTGCAATCATTATCACAATTCACAATCACCAGCACACTGGGGGGGGGGGGTTGTTTAACAACTTTTTAGCCCACCTTGATTGCCGTTCCAACAGAGCAACTACAAAGCATTAAAGCATAAACAAGCCGTTCAATTTCAAGTGGCTAAAAATGCCCTTTTCCCACCCCAATCCTACACTAGCAAGCCATGGGCAAAACGAGGCTTTATTTCACCTGGGTCAGAGATCCAGTTTGGCACACACGCAACCCATGTTTTATGTGCATGTACACACACAGGATGGGAGTCTCAATGGCACCCCTCTGGAGGCTTTGCCTGGGCAAAAAAAACCCCTGGCCAGCCTCCCCACCTACGGCTCTGCAGCAAGGCTGTGGTCCTATGCACACTTACTGCAAAATCCACTGAGTGCAGCACAATTTGCTTCTGTGTGAAGGTGCATATATATAGGATCAGCCTGTTACCCACATGCCTGGGACCGATTTATGAATGACCGTAATTAGGATTAGGATGTCTGAATCAGACAGGAAGGGCTCAAGGACTTTTAATGGGGTATCCCTCTATTGGGAGGGGGGAAGCTTGTGAGAAAAGGAACTTTCTTTTTTCCTCCATGGAAAGGGAAGGCCAAATGAACCAAAGTAACCCTATACAGCCTTTTAAAGCTGGGAGAGACTCGGATGCCATGTCAGCTACCGGAGACCACAAACGGGCAAAACCAAGTGGGGAAAAGGGAAGCCAGCCAGCTTGAGGAAAGATGTAGAGCCGGGAGGTGGGGGGAGGTCCGGAGTAGCCTGGGTAAGACGCTACTCACCTCTCTTGCTGCGTCTCCAGCGGCCGCCTTGGCAGTGACTGTAATCCATACAGTTCAGGATGATCAAGGCAAAAGAGAAGAAACGGAACTGCATCCTTCGGCTCCGGGGACTCGCGGCAGCAGCAGCAAAAGGACGGAGGCTGCAGGTCGCCGGCAGCGGCGCCGGGGAGTCACCAGAAACCGCCCTCCTTGCAGGCGGCGAGGGGACAAGGCAGAGCGAGGCGCGCAAGGAAGGACGGCGGCGGCAGCAGCAGCCAAGCAGCTCACACGCCTCCGGAGCCCCTTAGTACATCCAGCGAAGTCCCGGCAACTTCCAGCATCTCCTCGGACCTGAAAGACGGAGGAAGGAAATAAACGTTAAACACACGCGCGCGCACACACACAGAGAGAGAGACAGAGAGAGAGAGAGAGAGAGAGAGAGAGAGAGAGAATACGGAGCGATCAATAGTTTTAAGGCTGCCTGCAACCCTGTATACTCAATTACACGGGAGTAAGCCCCGCGGAACTCTACGGGGCTTACTTCCGAGTAGACGCGTACAGAACCGCCCGTTGGGCTTTGCACACCCTTGGGAGTAAGCAACCTTGACTCCGACGGGGTTTACTCTAGAGTAACCAACCAGACAACGGGCTGCATCACTAGTAACCAAACCTATTTCGAAGGCTGGGTCCACACGAGCGCGGACAGTGTTGGATCTAAGCCATTCCTTTGCTCCGGCTCCCCCCGCCCCCCGCCCAGTAGATCAACCTTTAAGGTTCCCTGGAAGCAAGGTGGGATCGACGCCGACCGATCCTGGTTATCTCCAGGTTGGGTCCGTTCGATTCCGACGAGCCTCGCAGCCCGATCCTCGACGCGCGTTCTCTGGGGCGCAAACCTCGCGCGGCGTTTCCCTGGCCTTCCAGGTGAGCGCGACGCAGCCGATCCCGCGCACGTGTTTTGGGAAAGAAGCCCCGCCGCTCGCAACTAGGTCCTTTTAAACCTCGTGCGCAGGAAGCGCGCCCCGGCAGGAACGAAACCGCGCTAACCCCAAACGTAGCCACACCCTGCCCCCAATTCGAGAGTCGCGCTGATTCCACTCGACAGGGCAGCCGGGCTCGCCCCCTTAACGACCGAGACGCTCAGAGGTGCTTTAAATAACGCGGGGGGGGGAGAAGGGGGAGGGGGAAAAGAAGAAGACCGAAAGAGAAACCTCGCTTTGAATCAGGGGCTGGAGAGGCGCAACCCCTCGTCGTTGCGCGCGCAAAAGCGGAGTTTACCTCCCCGGACGGCGGGCGCCACCCTGTGCACGCCGCCGGCCAGCTCCCTCGCTCCCCCGACGGCAGGTCAGCCGAGCGCCTCGCCTCTGCTGCCCACTAAACAACCTGGAAACACGTGGGCAGCCCGGCGAAGTTTGGGGATTGCAGCCGCGCTGCAGCTGCTGCTGCCCGGCGCGCGTTTGGAGAGCCGCGTTCGCCCCCGCGCGCTGCTGCTGCTGCTGTTCCTTCTCCACGGAGGGATCCCGGCGCCAGTCCTACCCAGCTCCGCTGCGGCACAGAGGTGAGCGAAGTTCCCGTCCTCTGGGCTCAGCAGGCTGCTTTCCCGCTACTTCTCTTATAACAGCGTCGCGATCATGTGCGCAGAGCCAGCCCCGCGGCTGTTCGGGGTGATTCCGCCGGCGCTCGCCCGGAGGCAGCTGTAAGCAGATGGCGCTATGCGCCACAGCATTTCCCTTTGGCCGCCGCCGCCTTCTGAGGTCTTGCTGCTGCTGCTGCTGCCGCCGTGCTGCTGCCTTTTTCCCAATGCCCCTGGTCAGGCGTCTTAGAAACTTGTTTCCCAACAGCAGCAGCAGCTGCAAGAGGCAGTGAGGTGACCCAGGCTTCACCGGTGGCATTGCTGCCTGTCGTGTGCGCGTACCAGTTAAGGAAGGTGGGAGTCGGTGCTTGCAGGTCACTGGTAGAGCACGTGTTTTTGCATATCCCCGTTTCAAGCCCACAGTTGAGAAGAGTTGTCTGAGACCAGGGGGAAATGCTGCCCATCAGGAAAAAAGATGCCTCACTCATATCATTGTTCCAGTTACAGATAGGTAGCCGTGTTGGTCTGCCATAGTCAAAATAAAAAATTCCTTCCAGTAGCACCTTAAAGACCAACTAAGTTAGTTCTTGGTTTGAGCTTTCGTGTGCATGTGTATCTGAAGAAGTGTGCATGCACACGAAAGCTCATACCAAGAACTAACTTAGTTGGTCATATCATTGTGCCATGAGCATGGTGGATTAAGTGATCTGATTCATTATGAACTAGGTTTGAACACTGCCCACTTAAAACACAGCTAGGCCATTCTTTTTTCCTCAATTCTAATGGAAGCTGGTTTGGGGATAAAGTCATGAAAACACGGCATTTCCTAAGCAATAACAGGATAGCTATGAATTGTAGCTCCTTTACTGTGAGCACTGCTTTCCAAACCATGAGGGATGTAGAGACCCTATGACACATATAAAGACCTACATTGGCTCCCAGTACGTTTCCAAGTACAATTCAAAGTGTTGGTGCTGACCTTTAAAGCCCTAAACGGCCTCCATCCAGTATACCTGAATGAGCATCTCCCAGCGGTGTAGGAAGGCAGGAGTGGGGTAGCCCCAGGTGCCATCATGGAAGGGAGCGACAAATTATCAAGGAACAATTACTGCCCTACTAGGGTGGTTCATAAAAACTTTTTTGAAAATGCCTGCTCCAAAGGTCTTATCTTACTACACTAGGGATTATATAGCTATATATGAAATTTCATGCATATCAGTTAATATCTTGACCCTCCTCCATGAAAGTAGCTGTTTACTTGGACAGGGCTGCCTTTAGATGTCTTCTAAAAGTCAGATAGTTGTTTATTTCCTTGACATCTGAAGGGATGCCACCACCCAGAAGGCCCTCTGCCTGGTTCCCTGTAACCTCACATCTCACAGTGAGAGAACCACCCTCGGAGTGTGACCTCAGCAATTACAAAGGGACACCAATTACAAAAATAATAATCTCAGACAGGAAAAGAATGGTCAGTATCCAGCTAAATCATCTAGTCAGTTCTGTTCCAGAGTGTTGTTTCACTTCAGTGGATCTACTCTGCATAGATAGGACTAGCACTGAAAACCACCCAGATTGAGGGGGGGAGATGGGCAAAGTTCTGCTGCACCACTTTCTGTTGGTTGGACACCACACAATGCCTAGCAAAAGTTTGAGATGTTTGATTTAACAGCAAAATTGACATATAAGTAAATGGGTGTAGGACCAAAAAGAGGTTAATGGAAACCAATTTATTCATTATTCCAGAAGAAATACTTTGCTTCCCCATTCCCCATAATGACTTCATAATGTTTTAAGGTGTTTATCCTACCATGCATTTATGTTATATAATTACAGTGTTTTAATGTCAATAATAATATATGTGAATTATTTAATAAAATGCTGATTAATAAGTTTGAGTTTTATATATCTCTTGTGCAACTAGTTGACAATTTTTCATATCTTTTTTAAAAAGTCATACTGAATCTTGAAGCTGGGAGCCTTTCTTTGGCTGAAGAGATGGGTAAAAAGATTTTGAATAAATAAGCAAATTAAAATCCCACTACAATCTCTGGATATTTTAAGACTGCAGTCCTACACACACTTAGGCAGTAAATCATATGGAGTTCAGTCAAGCAATTCTATGTGCTTAGAATGGCACTGCATGTCATACTGAAAGGGATAAGCACACTATAAAAAAAAATTGCTTCTTTTTGGCCTCAGAAGCAACAGATACCAAGAAAATTAAAATGTAATACATTGTTGTTGGTCTTGGCAGTGAGCTGCATTTTTTTGAGCAGTGACATAGTCGCCCTTTTAAAAATTTTGAAACCTTCCCTTTGGATTGCAGTCTTTGGGAGCAACAAACCCCTTGTAGCATAGCTCCACCGATTATGCTCTTGTGGAAGAACTATGCAACAGAAAAAGATTAACAATGGATTGAAAAGTCAAATGAGGGTGTCAGAGGATCTACAGCTGCCATCTGCGAGAAATTCTCCATTTTGTTCTGATGATAAATGAAACAGGAAATAGTCCAGGAGCTATGGTTGTCATAATTTGTTTGGAGAAATTGTTATAATTGTTACACAACTGTGCCTTTCACTCCTATACATGATCATAAGTACAATCACACCTTGGTTCTCGAACGTAATCCGTTCCAGAAGTCCATTCGATTTCTGAAAACATTCAAAAACCAAGGCACGGCTTCCGATTGGCTGCAGGAGCTTCCTGCAGATGCTCAGGTTCCAAAGAACATTCGCAAACTGGAATACTTACTTCTGGGTTTTCAGCATTTGGGAGCCAAAACATATGAGTACCAATAAAAAAATTCCTTCCAGTAGCACCTTAAAGACCAACTAAGTTAGTTCTTGGTATGAGCTTTCATGTGCATGCACACTTCTTCAGATACACTTCAGATACGTATCTGAAGAAGTGTGCATGCACACGAAAGCTCATACCAAGAACTAACTTAGTTGGTCTTTAAGGTGCTACTGGAATGAATTTTTTTATTTTGACTATGGCAGACCAACACGGCTACCTATCTGTATATGAGTACCAAGGCGTTCAAGAACCAAGGCATATAAGAAGAGCCTGTTGAATCAGACCAATGTCCCATCTCGTTCAGCATTCTGATCTCACAGTGTCCTGAGCAGTTGCCTTTGGGAAATCAGGGAGCAGGACCCAACAGCAAGATCCTTCTCTTCTCCTGTGGTTTCCAGCAGCTCGTATTCAGAAGCATTGCCTTCTAAAACCGTCTTGTTTTAGCTACTTATAAATTGTTTTCCATTTTATTTTCATGGTTTAGGAGTCTCCTGTGACTGACTATTCTTATTCAGCAGCTGAAAGGGGCCATTGAAGTAAATGTCTTCTCCCTGCTCCTTAGATGTTGTCGCCGTTGCTCTTGAAGTCAACCGCACCGAAAGCCATTGAATTGTGTCTGGATCTTGCCCATTCATAAACGTTTCCTGCTGACTTGTCGATTAGTGACCTCCCTGTCTCCATCTAGCAAGGGTTGTGGCCCTGCTTTGTTCTGTGTGTCGTGCCAATCTTTTGGCACAGAATAAATGCCAAATAGCCGGAGTCATCGTAGAAAACGGCCAATGCAGCCAAGTAAAGGTCAGCTTCAACATTTGAAAGTATACTCGGAAACCCTCCATCCATCTGTGTTGTCTGTTTGGCTAGGTTAATCATGAGCCTGCAGTTCCAAATGTTCAAAGTTATCAAGGTTTCAGAGCACGTTCCCACCGAAAACAAAAAACAAAAACCTTCATTGGGGAGTGTTTATAAAAATATGTCCCAGGGGTGTACGCCCTCAGGTTTTTGTGCATTGCAACATTTTGTTCCAAAATGTGATTGTAATTCCTCTTCCTGGGAGCACTCGGCTATAGCAGCCTCAATCCTGGATATTTTATAGCAATATGGAAGAGGACTTGCAGCTCTGCAGATCAGAAATGTACAGTGGTACCTCGGGTTAAGTACTTAATTCGTTCTGGAGGTCCGTACTTAACCTGAAACTGTTCTTAACCTGAAGCACCACTTTAGCTAATGGGGCCTCCTGCTGCCACCGCGCCGCCGGAGCACGATTTCTGTTCTCATCCTGAAGCAAAGTTCTTAACCTGAAGCACTATTTCTGGGTTAGCGGAGTCTGTAACTTGAAGCGTATGTAACCTGAAGCGTATGTAACCCGAGGTACCACTGTATTCCCCAATCCTCCATCCCATTCCAGATGACTTGTTATAAACCAAGGATGGAGAGACTTTGGCCCTTCAAATGTTGTTGACTCCAACTTCTAGCACCCCTGACCATTGGCTCTGCTGGCTAGGGGTGATAAGACTTGGGAGGCCAATGTTGGGGGGCACAGGCTACCCATGCCTGAGAGAGTCTAAGGGGCCTATGCCAGTTCAGTTCCCCCTTTTCTTCTACCTTCCATTTTTGTTTTCAGCTGCCCCATCAACATTTCATGACTCAAACTGCATTCACTCAAACATTTGACTTGTAGACTTGGGTAAGTGAGAGTGTCTCCAAATTGTAACATGACTTGGGAATTCAAAAGGTATTTGGGTTAAATTAATATAATTTAGTTTTGCTTGGTTAGTAGAATGTGTTTAAAAGTGCATAAAAATCATTGAAAACGATTGCCAAGTTCTTGCAGTTATATATTATTACTATTTAGCAATACCTAAATTAAAATTCTTTGGCTTTTGGAAAGCAGCTTATGTGTTTCTTCATCAAATGTAGACTTACCAAGCTAAACGTTGTCCAGTCACAAAAATAATAGCAGATTTGAATTCCTCACACCGAAAGATATATTTTTAAGACCCCCTCACTGGAGAAATGTGCAAAAATTTAGTTTCACCTCCTAAAATGACACAACTTACAGTGCTATCCATATGTTCCATGCATGCAAGAAGAACCCTGTATGTTATTAGTTCCATTTATTAGTTGCCATAGGCGACTTGGAACAAGACTGGTTAAAAACGTCCAATATTGTCAGCACCAATTTTAAATGTATAAAAACAAAACGACAACAAACTGGACAAGCCACAGAACCTACCTCTACAAGCAAAATAACAGCAACCATCAGAGTTCTGCTGAATCCAGTTTTTCTTCAGAAAAAGCAGTGTGTGTGGGTGAGTGTGTTTGTGTTTGTGTGTTTTCTCTGCCAGGAGTGGGGAGGGGAGAGGCAACCAGAAGGGACAATGCCCACGACACTCTCTCAAAATTACAAATTTGCCTATGGGTCAGGAAGGGCCGACAATGTGGTGTGCTGAACATGCCTATACCAGAACATCCCTGTTTTGAAAAAGAGAACTTGTAATGCCTCACTGGACAGTGAAATGCAGATTTTTGCCAACTGATAATAGCAAAGGGAGTCTGAAAAGAATCTTGGACAATTAGCAATGTTTGATAAGCTCCTGACAAAGTGTTTTGACAAAGAGGCTACAGGCCCTGCGGGGCTTGCCAATGGATTTTTTTGGGAACCACAGAACTATATAGATTCAGCAGTTAAGCAAGCAGCACAAAGTGAAGTCTCACAGCTCTGAAAGTCTTAGGCCAGTTAAAGGATATCTGTGAAGGTTACAGCAGGTAGTTCACCCTGAAAAATTGACCCATCGCCGCAAGTTCAGCATGATCCAGACATATCAAGAACACATAGAATCTGAGAATTGTAGAGCTGGAAGAATTGTTTTTCTTCTGCCTTAGAGCAGTAATTGTGGTTAAACAAGACCAGAATGGCAACAAAAGAACATGGACTAGTGAGCAAAAGGGTGGGTGGGTCAGAAAAGCAAGCAACATACTGGTTCTAATATTAATACTTAAAGGTAAAGGACCCCTGACTGTTAAGTCCAGTCGCAAATGACTCTGGGGTTGCAGCGCTCATCTCGCTTTACTAGCTGAGGGAGCTGACATTTGTCTGCAGTTTTTCTGGGTCATGTAGCTAGCATGAAACCAGAGCAGCGCATGGAAACGCCGTTTACCTTCCCGCTGGAACAGTACCTATTTATCTACTTGTACTTTGGGGACTCCATTTCTTTTATGCAACCAATGACAATTCCTGCTCTCTGCTTCCTGTACTTTAACAGTTCATAAGAGGTCCTGTCCTGTTGTCCCAAGACTGCTAAGTTTGCTCATGAGCATTTGGTGAGGGTATTAATTAAAAGTCATTTGAAAGTCCAAGTATACAATGTCTAGGAGATCACCTGTATTGACATGATAATTAGCATGCTCAAAGAAATCTAAAAGGTTAAAGATCTGCCTTATTTACAGAATCCACACCTTTTCTTTAAGATTTGTTCTTCTACATGCATATGCATCAAATATATATATATATATTATAATGTTTTCCATTAGTTTACCCAGAGCAGACATTATGTCAACTCATCTTTATTTTAATAACCTAAGAACCCTCATCTCTCTTTTTTTAAAATGGTGTTTGTCCATTTCATAATCTTCTGGTGTGGAGACTGGTCTAAGGAACAAGTTACATGTTTTTATTAGATGATCAGCAATTTCACATCTCAGTTCTGCCTCCCATGCAGATTCCTAAGTGGGGAATAACCAATATATGCTGAAGTCAGAACTGCTATTCTGTTGACATCTAGAGGGAGCATTGCTTCAACAAGAGTGATAAAATTCTTCATTCAGGCCTCAGTGGTTGATATGATAACACTAATAAATGCAACTCATGATTTTCAAGCATAGATACGGTCTTGGCTGTAATGGACCATGCATTTCCCCCCCCCCCATTACCAAGGCTTTTAAAGTATTAAATGTGATATTTTGTACCCCTTCCTTTCATTAACCATGTGACTTGGCTGTTTGCATTCCTAGCTGATCCAAACCCATCTCCCCCAGTCTGAGACTGGTTCCAGTGCATCCCTCACTGCTCAGTTCTGTAGCATTTCTTTCTTGGTTGGCTCTCTTTGGAAGCACCAGCCAGAGAGAGGTGGTCTTTTGTTGTCTTGGAGGATCTGCTTTCCCAAATGAATTTTGCGAGGCTGCCACGTGGACATCTAAGAGGATTGGCTTGACTTCTCCATGACCAGGTGCACTGAATGAGCAGGGAAATTTTGTAGGGAGAGAGTACCATCCATTGGCATTAATATATTTAAAATCACAGGTGGGCAAACTGCAGCTCCCAGAAGCCCTTGGAAATAACCCGTTATTTAATCTCATCAGAGTTCCTTCCTCTTGATCAGTTCCTTTTTTATTATTCTTATTTTTAAAGTCTGCTTTCCCTTCTTTCTATCCAGTTTCAGAACAATCAGAAGGGGCGGTGTTTTATTTGATAAACCACCCATTTTATATTTTCTTTTTCTTTTATTCCTGATTGGTATGGCTTGAGAAAAACAAATGTTTCCTCCCAGCAGTCGTAAGAACAAATTAGGTAGGAAACAAATTACTTTCACTTGCTTTCCGGAGCAGTTGCCGTATTGGTCGCTGTGGGTTAAACCACAGAGCCTAGGGCTTGCTGATCAGAAGGTCGGCGGTTCTAATCCCTGCGACGGGGTGAGCTCCCATTGTTTGGTCCCTGCTCCTGCCAACCTAGCAGTTCAAAAGCACGTCAAAGTGCAAGTAGATAAATAGGGACCGCTCTGGCGGGAAAGTAAACGGTGTTTCTGTGCGCTGCTCTGGTTCGCCAGAAGCGGCTTAGTGATGCTGGCCACATGACCCAGAAGCTGCACGCCGGCTCCCTCGGCCTATACAGCGAGATGAGCGCCGCAACCCCAGAGTCAGTCATGACTGGACCTAATGGTCAGGGGTCCCTTTACCTTTACTAATAAAAACGCAAAAGAAATAAACCCTTACTGGAAAGCAACCTGATCAAACTTAGTTCAGAATAGACCTGCATAGGCTTGAGAACTGAAGCAGGGTGCTGTCATAGCTGTCCCAGATCAGGAAGGCATGTGTCTGATAGTTAACTCTTTACTGACAAGAAAAACACTAGGCAGAAATGACTGGCAGAATCCGAGACCAGGGAAAAGAGACGGTGGAAGAAGATTGGAAGAAATTTAAGAACTATCTTAAGAAACATTGTAAAATTAACGAGTGCTAGAATGATGTGGTTTTAGAAATTAAGTGGATTACAGCTGTAAAGATTAAGTTAAAAGAAAAGAAAGGTTAACAACTAGATAAAATTAAGGGTGAGGATTTGCTGAATTAAATATTTGAAATGGGAATGCAGAAAGGGGAGGTATGAGGAGGTCGGTGAAGTAAGTTTTAAGAAAATAAGGTTTTGAAATTATACTTGTTCTTTTTTTTGTTTGTGTTTGTCTGTATTGTTGTGTTTGATATAATTTGTGAATCTTTAATAAAAATTCTTTTAAAAAAAAGACAAGAAAAACACTAAACACCATAGTGCTGCAGATACATGCACTTCTAGCCTCCATGCAGTGGTCTATAGGTCTGGGCCCTATGAAGCAGTTGCATCAACAGTGGGGTGCCTCCCCTCTTCCTGCATCACTGCAATCTGAGACTTCCCCTGCATCAAAGTTGTCACTGCTCTACTCTTTTTGTATGCCCCTTCTGGTTCTAGGAGACAGCAGGGATGGGGAAGGTGAGTTTATGGACTCATCTGTCAGCTGAACAGCCTCTTCTTCTTCCAGTGCATCTGGTGCATCTTCTTACGCCTTGTTATGCCTTAACACTTCCTCCTCTCCTGGCTCCAGCTTTGCGGGCGATGCCACACTCCATATATCACTGGTCCCCTCTTATGGGTCACTACCCTGGTCCCCTGCCTCTGCCACACACTCTGTAGAGCCCTGCCAGTCCCTGCCAGATGTCGGGCTTTTGGAGACAGAAACAAGAGTGGAAATTGCTGGTGTTTGTTTATTTGCCCCATATCTGGGATGCAAATCAATCCTGCTAATACAACTGGTATTCCCTGCTGTTGCTTTCAGTCCACCATCGATACACGGTTGATTATAACCCTGCCCCGTTTGAATTGTGTTTTCCTCTGCACTGAAATGATTGGAATGGGATTGCCACAGTGGCACTGTAACTTATGTAAGTTGCATCGCTTTGCCTCATCAGACAGTGAAGCAAATAGCATCGTTTTTGACAGACGGAATGCAGTAGAATAGAAACAGCGCTGCGGGCGAGAATCGCAGAGTGAAATGAAAAACAATTCCTTTTTGCATCACTAGTGGGATGAACTTTGTTTCAGATTAGTTATTCCAGACCACTTTTGTCTCAGGCTCTGCCTATCATCAGCCATAGACTACCATTAGCATGCAGATCACCCATAAGAGGGAATGACAGGTGAGGGGCTGCCCACCTGTGCTTCTGGCCAGAAAGCTGCTAGCCAGTCAGTATATATATTGGGCAAGGTGGCCTAACATTTTGCTCAATACAGGCCAGCTTCCTATATTCTTTTGGTTGGAAATATCATGGGCTGCTGCATTTGCAGCATTCGTGTATTGCACATGCCTTGCTGGGTGTGTGTTGGTGACAGCTTTCCTGCTGCTCATTTTGCATTGAGTACTTTGTTTAAAAGCTTGTATTTATTTCTCTATTTCACTTTTGCTTCAAACAACACTTCGACAAGACTTTCCCCCGACTTCACAATTTGTTTAATAATCCCGCACCCACCGCAGATACCTTTCCGGGGGAGCACAGGAGTTACCTAAATAAATGAATAAATAAAGCCCGAAGGCAACAATTTTGTTGGCAGTGGGTGTTGCTTTTCAGCTCTGAACTGGCACACAGATGCTTCAAGTAATCCAAGTCTTCTCTTTCTGTAATAGAATTGAAAGATAAGCTATATAACAAGATACTGTTTTGATTGAAGCCTTCTCTCGCAGTTTGCGGAGGGGAGGTCGTTGCACTGAGCCAAGAGTGGCTGCCAGGGTGCTTGTCCAAAGTCCCAAATGGACCCCAACCAGGGCCTGGTCACATGACTTTATGCTTCCAGATTAGTTTAGTCAATGAGATTCCGACTGAACATCAGGAAAAACTTTATGACAGTAAGAGCTGTTCAGCAGTGGGACAATCTCTCTCCCTTGGGAGGTTATGGACTCTCCTTCCTTGGAGGCTTATAAGCAGAGGTTGGATGGCCATCTGTCATGGAGATTCCTGCATTACATGGGGTTGGGCTAGATGACCCCTGGGGCCTTTTCCAACTCTACAATTCCATGATTCTAATAGCTATATCTGGTTTTGTAGAACGAATTTCTGTTCTTGAGATCTGAAGGCATGGACAAGGCACTTGGAGGAGTATGGTCTATATCTCCACCACCTGCTGACTTGATTTTCCTGACTTATAACCTCCAGCGAAAGGGAGGTGATCAACTGGGTTCAGGATGCTATAAATACCACTTGTGAAATGGGATAGCCCCCAACACTCTGAAAATAGGCAGCTGCTGAAGAAGCCCTTTTGGAGTTCAAATCGTGATAATCAATAGGCCACACATAGCCCCTTCTCAGTTAAGGCACTTAGTAGTTGGTTGCTGTGCAACTCCAACCACTCTTGGATGAGACTTGAGCACCTGAAGCTATTGGGCCCAAGAAGATTCTCGACCACTACCATATGCAGAACTTACATGCAGGAAGTCAAAACTACCATGAATACTATAATCCCATGCACACTTAGTAAAGGGTTATGTTGCTGTTGCGATTATCAATTTCATTTACGAATCACTTCCTATGAAGTATCTCAAAGTGATTTCACAATACACTATATCAAAATTGCAGATTTAAAAACAATTTCAAAGCCAATACAGATGCCGAGCAGTATAAAAATATCCACTTAGAAGGCTTGTTGAAAAAGGATTGTCTTCAACAGATGTCCAAATGACCACAGAGATGGCAACTGTCTGATATGTAACTGGAGGGAGTTCCAGTGGATCAGTGCTGCCACACTAAATGCCTGATTCTGGCATTTCAGGACTTCCTGAAAAGATGCTATCTACAGGGTACAAGTTGGAACAAAGAGGAAGCATAATCTTTCCCTACCAACTACTTCTCCATTCCAAACCATAATACCATTCACTCAATGGGATTCTAGAAAGAGCAGGATGGTCAAATAGCCATCAGTCAGAATATTCAGCCAATGCAATCTAGACCTTCATGTTCCGAGTTCAAGAACATGTTCTGAGTTCAGCGCTGTATAATTAATTATGATTGTTTTTTATCCCACTGAAGAGATCGGTTTCTGTCCACTTGTTGGAGGGAGGGAAAGGGGCAAACTATTGGGGTGATGTAGGATGGTAGATCTCACACAAGACTGCATCAGGCCAAGCTAATAAACCTCTCCAGTCAAGCATCTCTCTTGAAAAGCATGACATAGCCCAGAAGTTTAAAGCTGATTCCATACCCTTGTTTGAGGAGTTCTGACTTTTACAATCTGTTTTCCTTGCTTATCTTTGCTCGTAATAAAACCCATCTCTCAACACGCTCATGAATCTATTCGTAGTGAGATCATGCATTTCTAACAAAAGATTACAAGCAGGCTTTCTTCTGCACCAGACATTTTACTGTGCTGAACACTGACTAAGATGTTAATCACTGCTCTGAAGACCTCTTTTTTTTTTGACATTGTTGTGGATATCCTCGTCAGCCGTTTTGACTTCCCTTCCCCTTGGAAAATGGCACACTTCTTAAATGTTAGTATCCTTTTCTTCCTTAAATAGACAAAATAAGTTGGAAGCACCTGTTAACTAAAAAAGATTGGCTATTAGCCTAGACATAAAAGAAATATATCAGGACCTGCACCTTCTTACATACCCTTAGTTTTGTAGACAATCAGAATACCACCATGCTGTTTATATTCCTTATATTTCTATACTACCTTTCTACCTTCACCACAGCCCTGTAAAGTAAGCTAAGAGTCAGTGACTGTCTCAAGGTCACCCAGTGAGCTTTATTTTTTTTTAAAGATATTTATTGAAAATTTTTAGAATATAAACATACAGCATACAAGACATACAAAACATGCAAAAATAAACATACAAAATAATAAACAATTAAAAACACACATCAATTTTCAGTAATATAACTTCCATATCCTTATTTCCTCCGACCTCCTCATACTTCCCTTCTTTGTATTCCAATTCAGTTTGTTGGTTCAGCAAATCCTTACCATAGAACTTTTACCCATTTATAGTCCTTTTTTTTCATATCTCCTAAAACATTACAGCCGGAAACCACTTAATTTCTATCCAACATCTTTCTAACATTCATTGATTTTACAATATTTCTTTAAGTAGTCTTTAAATTTCTTCCAGTCTTCTTTCACCGACTCTTCTCCCTGGTCTCGGATTCTGCCAGTCATCTCTGCTAGTTCCACGCAGTCGATCACCTTCATCTGCCATTCTTCCAGAGTGGGTAGATCTTGTGTCTTCCACACCCAGTGAGCTTTATGGCTGACTGAGAATTTGAATACTGGTCTACTCCGCTGGCAGACCAACCCATGCAAACGCGACATGGAGGCTGGCAACATCAACCCCGCCGTGTGGGAATCCCTTGCAGACAACCACAGTGCCTGGAGACAGACAGAATGTGTATTCACAGCAGCGACCAAAGGAGGATCGACTGCCGGAAGGAGCACAGAGAGAAATGCCACGGTGCATCTGCAGCAGCACAACCAGACACCTTCATCTGACCCAGCTGCAACAAAACATGTCTCTCTCATATCAGTCTCTACCTTGGTTCTCAAACGCCTTAGTACTCAAACAACTTGGAACCCAAACACTGCAAACCCAGAAGTGTTCCGGTTTGTAAACTTTTTTCGGCAGCCGAATGTGCTCCGTTTTGAGTGTTACACTTCCAATTTGAGGGCCACACTTCCAGTTTGAGTGTTACGCTGAGGTCTGTCTGGTTTTGCTATTTATTTTGTGTTTTTGTTTTGCGGCTTTTTTTGTGACACTGCGGAACCCAGTTCAGCTACTGATTGATTGTGTGACTGCAGTACATTTCTTATTGCTTTCATTTTATGGATCAATGGTCTCATTAGATAGTAAAATTCATGTTAAATTGCTGTTTAAGGGTTGTTTTTAAGTCTGGAATGGACTAATCCATTTTTCCTTACTTTCTATGGGACAGCATGCCTTGGTTTTGGAACGCTTTGCTTTTGGAACGGACTTCCAGAATGGATTAAGTTTGAGAACCAAGGTACCACTGTATGTGAAGATGTGTGTGTGTGTGTGTTCAGATGAAGGAAAATATCCTTTCAAATGCCCATGTTTCATATCTTAATAGTATTTAAAGTCATTATTAGTGTGATTCAATTTCAGTTTAGAACGCTGTACTTCTACATTAACAATTTTGGTTTTCTGTCTTGTGCTTTTGGTAGTGGCTCTCTTCTGCTGTTAGCATAGTAACATGAACATGAAATTTATTGGTCAGAGACCAGCTTGTGATAGCACAGTAATAAATTCCACCTTTTAATAAAGGCAAGGGTAACACGTAAAGGCTCATTCAAATGCATCATTATACGTTGTATTCATTTCGTCTCATGTAAATAACCCATGAACAGGTGGGTTTTACATAGACAGTTTCTCTTAGGCAGCATACAAAAGAAAACCTCTGAGAGTTCTGAGCCATTCAGAGCCTAGCACTCCACTCACCAATGAAGATGAGTTGGAATTTAAAATTAGAGGAAGTGGAGCAGGCTTCAGAGTCTCCTTAGTGTTGATTTACACCTGACAGAAGATCAAAACAAATGGGATAGTCTAAATGTTCTACATCCTTTATTAAAATGGAATAACTCAAACCTGTTTTCTTAAATAATAAAAAAGGTCAGCATTAGTGTGGTATTTTTAGAAATGAGCCGCTTTTTGATAGGGAAAGTATGTTGGCAGCTTCTCGCAGTGTTTACAACAGCATTCCACTTTAATCTCATTTTTAAAAGGGGGGGAAAAGAATCTTTAAATTATTACACAAGAGCGCTTTTGTTGACTACAATCAAGCAGTGATGTGAAAATTACGCAATCCAAGTTGCTTTAATGCTTATTTGGCAGTTATATAACAGGCCTGGATCCAAAGAATGGACATCTGTGTGCAGGGAGAGGAGCCACAGACATGGCTAGAGCTTGTTTAGCTGCAGCAGATCACAGCCCCAAAGAAACAAGCTGCTTTTTAAGAAGTGAGAGTAACTGATCCACAGCAGTAGTCTCACTCAGGTATGCATACTTTCCTTCTCTAGAAGGTAGAACCTGGAACATGGCTGATCCTTCCATGTTACCAAGAATAAGTGTGTAACCTTTTATTTTCTCTGACCTTTTAAAGAACTTTTAAAGAACTTTCAATATTATTATTATTACTGTTTAAAATCAGCTACGTAGTTCCTACAGTGTGCTTTCAGTGCATGTTGAGTTTCATTTCAAGAAGTGTGCATGCACACAAAAGCTGATACCCAGAACATGAAAGCTTATATCCAGAACAAACTTAGTTGGTCTCCAAGGTGCCACTGGACAATTTTTATTTATTTTGACTGTCAGACCAACACAGCTACCTACCTGAATTTGAAGGGAAAGATTAACTTCTGTTAAAACCTGAAATATTCTTAAAATATGGTTAACAGAATAACCAAGAAATACAAAGGCACTAGCTGTATAGCAAGAGTGGGGAAGTTGTGAGCTATAAGGCAGTAGCATCTGGAGGGCAACATGTTCCCTACTTCTGTTGTATAATGGATGGGCATTCCACTAATCCGATGCCTTTCCTTATGAAATCAGGGTGGCTATCCTGTGATCTTCCAGTTGCAAGTACAGCTACCATTATCTTGCTTAGCTGGCCTTGCTGGCTGGAGCAGAGGCAAGCTGGAGTCCCACAACTTTATTAATGTTTGTATTTATACCCCACCTTTCTCTCAAATTCAAGGCAGCTTACAAGATCCAAAAACACCACTGCAAAATACACAGTAATAAAAACACAATAGTTAAGAACAAGTTAAAATGCATTAACATGTTTAAAACCAACATTACAGTTTGCCTGGCAAGGCTACCACTGTAAAAAGAAACCCCCAGCTAAGAATTAGTCTTTCACAGCGGCCATGCACTATTTTCAGTGAGCTATCCCCAAGGTATTCCCTTGGCTAGCTATCAACAATTCAACCCCCATCAGTGTGTGTGTTAAGGAATGAGAGTGCAGCTTTACCACAATTGAACTACCTTTGTTGTTTTGTTGCCCATATATATATAGAGCTTTCATTCGAGAGTTTATATTATCCTGAATAATTCAGCATCCTTTGCAAATGTGGCCACCATACTGTTCACCTCCAACTCCACATAATTTATGAAGTTAAAAAACACACATGCCCCTAATATAGATCCCGGGGAAAGCTCATTTCTTAATACAAGTCCCACTGCACAAAAATCAGCAGCTTACGTTAGTAGTCATTATAGACTATATAAAAGAATAATTACACAGGTTGTATAGACTTCCTTGAAAGAGCAGCTCATCCCCATTCACTCTTCACACCCTTTGATTTTTATCCTGTTACCTGTGCAGTAAATAAACAAACATTGCTTATTGCCCTGGTAATTTCAGTTTCCTTTTCAAGATATAACACCACGCAGTAATCTACATGTAGATTTACCTATAATGGCAACAAATGTTTCATGATAATACTTTTTCTACCTGTTGCTGTGAAACTCTTGTGACAACTGCAACACATTAGATGTTGGCCACTGGTTTCTATAAGACAGGCTACAAGGGAACAGCAGGCATCTCTGTTGAAGGGATGTCTTAAATCAAGGGTACCATTTTTATTTATTCTTGGAAAGAATAAGACTCACACCCACTGTCCAAGTATACATAAATCTGGTGCTCATACACAGCAAATTTGATTCTTTATTAAAATAATATCGAATGGGAGCTTAGATGGTAGGTTTTTTTTAGCAATTGTACTTGGAAGTTTAAGCGATTCCTTTAAACTTTAAATTAGATTTCTACAGCTTCTCATGAATTGCTAGCTTTGCTGCCTTGAACAAAAACCTTTTACAAATCCAATTATAAAGATAGACAACCAGTCAATTAAAAGTAGCCAATTTTATTCAAATAAACATGTGCTGCAAAGTCCACATAATTGCCACCTCTTCAAAACAGTACATAATTAAAGTTCTTATCAAGTTGTCTTTCTTCCCGAGAAGTGTTTCAGTAGAAGCCAGAGTCTTGAGTAGCCCAATTAGGTGCCTTTAAAAAGAAGCAGCAAATTTGAAAGTCAGGACACAAAGTGTTTGGCATTCAAAGCTAATAAAAACTAATTATTTGGAAAATATTTCTAAATCTGCTTTAGTCAGAGCAACACACATTGCTGTGGATAACTTTAGCAGTGTATACATGAATCTACTTTCCAGAACTTTAGGGCACTAGACTTTCTTCTTTGTTGTGGTGTCCACCATGTGGAATGCTCTCCCAGAGACCAAGGGAGCAACGGCTGCAGGGGGTGTTTGTTGCCAGTTGAAGACACCCCTCATCATGCAGGCTTTCCATGACCCTTAATATTATTAATGCTGCTTTCTGTGATTTGTACTGATTATTGCTTCTACTGGATTTGTTACTCTTCCCCCCCCCCCTCTCTGAATCATTTTGGTATTTCTTTCCATAAATGAAAAGTGGTATAGTAATCTTTTAATAACTAAATAAAATAAACCTATTCCATATTCCAACCCTAGAGACAAGCAAGTTATATTTAACCATCTCACTGTAATTCTTTATGAATTTCCATTTTGGAGATTTCTACTTAAATTAATAATATACTGGCAGGACAACATGGACTTACCTCAGCCCTACCGCCTAGGTTCAGTTTTTTCTCAATGTTCATAGCTAACATCTGACTCCGGAAAGACAAGCTTTTGGTCTTTTCAATCACTTGCTGATAAGGTGATACTGCATTGTTTCCCATAACAACATGACCCTACAAAAAAGATATACAAACATTGCCTCAAATGCTAAAAACAGGTTTTGTACGGGATACAAAATTTACAGGGTATTATTTGCCTTCCTTATGGAAGGAAACTTATGGGCATACACATTGATGGAGATTTTATTCCCTTCATATTTACATCATTGATGAACAGGGTTGCCACTAACTTTCTAATACTCTTGATGTTTAGCAAATGTTACAAAATCCATCTCACCCCATTCTATACTTGGTAAGTATGCATAGGGCATATGTAAGTTTTCTAGTACTGTATTTATCCTTCAACAAATTTCTGATCTGCATCTCAACCCATCTCTAAATGTACCAATTAATTTGGGACAAGAGCTGAAAACAGGTGAACACTGGGGAAAAAAGCACCTACCCCTGGAGATTTGGTCTAGCACCAAATCTCTGCTTAAATGCAGGGAGTCCTAACATATGAGAATGTGGGGGGAGGGTTGGGGGGAAGGAGACAGTGAGACTAGGAAGATGCTGAAAATAATTATGAAGTGCTTATCACATCCTTGATCTTCTATGCCCTCCCCCAGCTTCAAAACCTTGCCCCACTACATTATAAGCAAATTCAGAGCAGGTTAACAAGCTGAAACATAATGCGTCTACACAAAACAAAATAATAATAGAGGCAAATCAAATATGGCCAAAATAAACAAATCCATTAATCTGAGATTGTATCTAAAATGACAACATCCATGCATAAGGCAGAAGTAGCAGCAGGCTTGGGGGAACCTATAGGTTGGCATAAGTCCAAAACCCTCAGGAAAAGCCCTGCAAAGGCGGTGGGGCAGGGCGGGAGAGAACACAAAACAGCCCAATAAGAACTGAGCATGGTCAAGAGTTCATGAAATGCAGAGCCTGGCAACCTGAGCAGCATTTTGTTGCATGACCCAGGTATACATCTAAAATATTCATCTAAAGCCACCCACTCCATGCATCTTGGAGTGGTGTACTCTTGTTCCTCATTTGAAAAGTGCTAAAGGTCATTTTAGTATAAAATACTGAGCTGCAGGGCCATGGGGGAGGGGGGAAGATAGCAGGAGTCAGCAAGAAGCCCTTCACTAAAATCCAGTTGGGCGACAACTGTATTAGGAACCACCAAAATGTCACAAAATAAGTGACCACATTTTCAAAAACATGGAACCCGTGGCCTTCCAAATAATGGGACTACCACTGCCATCATACTTGACCATTTGCCATGCTGGCAAGTACTGAAGGGAGTTGCAACAGGTTCCCCATTCCTGGGCTAAATGTTACTCAATGCAGCAGCAGCAGAGGGGGGGAAAGCCAACAAAAATACAGAATTAGGCAGGATACTGTAGCCATGAGATCTTGCAGCTAGTAATGAGTTTTAAGAGTTCCCCTTAATAAATCAGATTATGTCGTGCAATGCAATGGGAAACCTACCAATTTTGAATCTATCTTGGCATCAAGCCTTGCGTTCCGAATTAAATTCACAATCCATCGCTCAGCTTCTTCAGGGGTCATATTTAACTTATCTGCCAACATACTGAAGAAGAAGAAGAAGAAATACACTTAATAAAGTTTGAAACATTAGAGAACATGTTAAAGAACTGTAAATAATATGCCTGATAATTCCAGTATCTTTGCAAATTTTGCAGTGTTTTAGTCTGTTTTAAACACTGGTATTCTAACAGCTGACAGCAACAAGAGAGGGATACATAGAAAAGCGAAAACACCTTTTTGCACCACAGAATATTCTTGGTTAAAATTCATCCTAACACATATAAAGGCCCTTTAAATTTAGCATCAGGGAGAGAACTGGCCGACTGTTTACAATTCATAAAGTTTGATCCACTGTGGACTCATCTGCCCATTTACACTACAAAAGAAAAACAAAACAACTGAGAGGTATTCATAGAAATAAGCTGATGTTATTGTGTGAAACACTTCACTGTCCGTCTGATTCATGTTGAGAGCAGCTAATAACACGACCCTTTAGAAATGAGTGAGATTCATAGATCATTTCATGTACACTGTTAAAAAAACATGTTACACTAGTCACAATAGTTTAAATTTGTGAAGGAGAAGGCCAATTATAATGGGCCAGAAATTAGAAGGAATTAGATTTGGTTAGGTAAGTAGCTAATCATTAGGACAGCAACACACACTATAAAAGGACTCTCTACACTACTTTTCATTTGCTAAATGTCTGCCTGCTTTTTGACAAAGTAAACCATTGCAGGGATGGGTTTCATGTTAATTCAATTAGTAATAAAGCACTGGGCAGATGGCATTTCTATGTGTTGCATCAGAACACTTGTTCCCAATATCTGAGAGTTAGACATAGGTTTGTAACAATATGATCACTCTTTCAAGGAGGTCACTTTATGTCCAATGTTTTCTCAGTTTCTTATTCTTTACAAGAGCCAGCCCAGATCTGCTGCTTTGTCAACAGACACTCTGCAGATGGCATTTCCTGTGGCTTTCTAATAAGTTTTGGGCTCTCTCCTTTTTGGTGCTTCATTTCCTTGAGAATTATAAACTTGAAAATTCCCCTAGCTGCTGGACTTCAGAAATGCTCACTGTTTTTAACCTGAAACCTGGCCAATATGCTACACTGGAACCTCTGTTTTAATCATTCCCTAATGCAATCTCTGTCTACATTCTACTGAAGTTTAGTTACTTTGCCTTCTGGCTGCCTGTGTTAAGACAACATACTTTTAAGTTATTAAATTTGCAGGATTATTCTCTCAGCCGTGGAACTTCAGCTACCCAGTAATTTGTTAAAAGTGATTCCCCCTCCTCAGGTTAAAATCCTACACATGAGACATCTTGCTTCAAACTAATGGTGGTTGTGCATTGGCCAGTGAGCTCACACAGCATCACTGAAAGGGCAGGGCTGCCCTCACATCTTTCTGCTTGCCCCTTCAGATGTTCAAATTTGTTGTCTGAAGAATAATATGAAAGACCATATGGAAACAGTAACTCTGAAACCAGATTACGCATATTTATTTACGAATTTTTTATCCTGGTCTCTAATATTGAGGTTCCAAACTGAACTGCTAATCAGTTTTAATTATTTTATCTCATTTTAGAAAAGTATCTCATACTCCCTCAATAGTTATTCAGAAAACAGTTTTAAATATATTGACTGAGCTATTTATTTTTAGGTGTGGGGTTGCATGAAAATTAGGGTTTGATCTGTGTCCCCTTGGTTTGAGGTGCTGTGCTGTTGTTGAAAACAAATTGTACCATCCATTGGGTTACAATGACTAATCACGCAAGAAGACTGAGTCAAAGGCACTTCGTCCTTGAACTGCATTGATTCATTCATATTTCTTCCCCAACAGTCATGTCTATATACACTTAATAGCTTCAATCACTGCTCTTGTCTGAAGCCAGGAACCTTGTGCAGAGGAACTGCACTTTTAAGTTTGATCCTAACAGGTCAGCATGATGTGGCAATCTTGAGAGAAGATCTGAAATTCACATGCCCAGCCTCTCACACACTGGCTGACTATAAGGGTGAAGATGAAAGAGAAAACTTTCAGGATGTGTGGTTTATGACTTCTGCAATAAAGCTCTGAAATATTTAGTAGAAGGCACCACACGAGACATGGGAATCTCTGCTCTCCCTTCCTGATCAGGGCTACTTATATGTGCCTACTGACACAAACAAGTACACACAAGCAAGTTAAGATGAGCAGATAGTACTTTCAAAAGTTTTGTCGGAATGATACCCTTTGGGATCATAATGGCACGGAACAAGATTTTCTTTCCATTAATTTTTCAGAACATTGAAGGCACTTAACAAGTCTCCAACATCTAAAATAATTTTAACTCACTGCTCCTGTAGGTAGCCCACGGTAATTTCAAACTTTCTGGGTAATTTATAAAGGTATAATCAGTTGTTTCTGAAATATACTGCTTGTATATTTGATGGGTGGGCTGGTTTCTTTGCTGAATTTTAGATCTGACAGTAGTTCTTATGGTTCCCATATGTTGTTTCAGATTACATCAATGTTTAAGGTGTCATGCAACTCTTCTTATCTAAAATGTTATTGTTGTATCTTTGTGGCATTTCTAGGATACAAACCACTGAGATTTCTCTGAAATATGAACTAGTATACAAATTATTCAAATAAATAAAACAAGGACCTGCAACTGCACAACTTCAAGGCCCTTTATCCCTTCAGCTGCTCCCTATGGGCTAGAGGGATGAAAGCTAGTTACAGGGCGCCATCACCCCTGGTTTAGTACAATGGCTGAATGTTGCCATACTGTTAGTTCTTTTTAGCTTACAACTCAACCACTATTGAAGCAACTCCACGACATTATCCGTTAAGTACCAAACTAAGAGAGTTTTCCTACTGAACTTCTAGTTTTCTTACTTTATGCTGATGCACTGATGGATGCGGCAGAAAGTCTCAAATATAAAGAGACGAGCATTCTCAATGAAGTCTTCCAGACATGCCACCAAGAAGAAATCATTCACAAGAACCTGCAAGAAGCCATACAGGAATTAAAAGGGTGAGAAAAACGCCAAAGCTCTGACAATCACTCAGTTACGAACGCCAAGCCCTTAAAAATATCCTGAAAGGAAAGGTAAAATTAGGACTGGGGATTCACAGTATGAAACATACATACCCTTACCTCAATTAACCTCTTGAATTCTCCCACAGGCCACTGGGAGAAAGAAGTAAAAATACCCTTCAAAACACTGTACTGATGAGACTGAGGAAGTTTCCAGCTCGCCTAGCCCCAGACAATAGCATTAGGCTGCTGAGGTTGAAGATTAGATGAGCAGGATGCTAATCATGTAGCCCCAGATCTGAGCCATCTCAAGCTACTGTGTTACTGGTAGGGGCACATTTCCCCAATATTCCCAGCTCTCTCAAACATTAATTGACACTTTAAACAAGAGATTATGAATACATGGAGGTCTTTGTTTTTGGGCAATATAATGAATCTGTGGCCAACATATAGGCCCTTTGTTATTAACAAGTGTAGTCTTTAACAAAACTCTTACCGATTCACATTCTCTCAGCTTTTTCTGAGCTCCATCAAAGTCGAAGTTCACATACAAACACTCTACAAACTCTGTTATTGGGTCCTTATAGGTATAGGATTCCTGTATAGTGAAGAATAGTTGTGTGATTAACTCCAAATGCTACCCCCAAACATTTGTATCAAAAATCACTTATTGCTGGAGTCCCCAACTTGGCAGCAATGGGCACCACAGAACTCATCCCAAATTATTATAATAAGCTCTTTACAAGCTTTTGATGTTGCTACTAAAAACAAAGTTTCAACTTGGTATAGGTGCTTCCAGGTGGCTTGTTAATTGAGCATTCATCCTGATTTGTTTGCAGAGAGATTAGATCCTATTGCGTCAAATCAAGTGCTATCCCATACTTTCCAGTGGATTTTCCCATTACTTCTTATATCATAAAAAGTCTGATCTTTTGAGGAAGCAGTTTTGTTGTGCCAGACCTCCTAATTAGTGATAATTGCACAACATGAATTTGTTGGCATGTGACTGATCCCACCCCCTAATAGCAATGGTCTGGTAGGGCCCACAGCCTCTGTTCAAATACAGTCATACTTAGAAAGTAGGCTTTTTATAATTAGCAGTATGAGCAAAGTATGCCTTACCTGCTGAATAACCTTGACTAAGTCTTTCAGCACTTGCCTACGTTTCCGAACATCTTTGTTTGTTATTACTGCTGTAGTCAGATATCGAAGAATATGTGGGCACATTGTCTGAATTGCATTAAGATACCTGCACAAGCAGAACGTTTTGTAGAGTGAGAAGCAGAAATTTTGAAGGAAACGAGAATATAAGAAAACTCAGGTTCTTCACCTGCCAGAAAGTCAGAAGAGGAAAAAGCCTTGCCTACTGGAGCTCCAGCAGCTTTTATAGTAGCAGCAGCAGCAGCAGCAGCAGTAGTAGTAATTTATTACTTATTCCCCACCTATCTGGCCAGGTCTCCCCAGCCACTCTGGGCAACTTATGGGCCAACTCTGAGCCAACAGAATATTAAAAACACAATAAAACAACAAACATTAAAAGCTTCCCTAAATAGCTTTTGTTTTTCTCATCCCACAAAAAACAGGAAAAAGTAGGAAGTTGCCAGTGTCTCTGACAAGATCCTGTGCGCTGGCATTTGCCCATAAATGCCAATCCTTTTGTTTATATTTTTATCCTCGCTGAGAAAGGCCCGTTTTTACATTAAAGGTGGCATTCAATTAAGTTTTACTCCCAGTAGACCCAGCAAAATTAATGGACCAACTTAGTAATGTTCATTAATTTCAATGGTCCTGCCCTGAGTAAAACTAAGTTCAATATTGTTTCCCATGAGTTAGAATCAACTGATCACAGATCAAATCAAGCTCTCGTTGTAATATTTGAACCCTGAGGCAAGTTTACCAATCTAACCATCAACAAATAATGTTTTTGAACTCTCTATAACAAGTAAGACTATTGAGCAGGAGTATACAATTTCAAGCACACATCATAAATATTTTGTTTAAGCTAGACAGCAGAGTTGGTGGTAATATTTGGCTGCTTTTCAGTTTGTTGCAAATTCAGGACATTTCCTTAATGCGAATACTATGTTATCATGTTACTTAAAATTGGTTACTCTCATAAAACATTATCAATTTCAAAGAGGTTGTGCTGTATGCTAAATGCTATAGGAATGTTTTTAGCTACTTTTACTTGTTTTTTCATGTTTTGTTTCTGTTGCCATTCCTCCACCCTAGGCTGCACTGGAAGGAAGGGCAGAATGTAAATCAAAATCATAATCTCAAACCAAATTGTGAGATGGTAAATGATATACACTAAATTCCACACAAATTTAACCTCCTAAATTGTAATATGGGGTTGCATAAAATATGAATTCAATGGCATTAGCAAAAACAGTATTCCAGAACAAATCAGGATTGACTGCAGATGGAAAATGGGTGCAAACTTAAGTGGAAACAGTTACCATCATAATAAGAGTGCAATAAAATTATTTGGAGTAGAGATTGTCCGAGACAGTTCAGTCTTGAGATTAATTCACACATACTGTTTGTCTATAATGCATATAATGGCTACAGCAGATGAATCATATGTCCTTGAAAAACACTAGAAGATGGCAATGAATCAGTGCATTACCTCATGCAACACTGACGTCACCACCCAACTACACTGAAATAGACTGTACTCTTAAAATTCTTTGTGGCAACTTTAAATGTAATACAATATCAGAGACATCATGCCAAGATGAAGTTACCTATGAAATAATGCCTCTTCCAAGTTTATGGTAGTTGCCACTAAAAGGATTGTACCTGTAATATTCAGCCCTTCAGTATTTGATGCATCATAGTACAGCAGAAACCTTTAAACTTGGCACATCAAGTATCGAATTGCTAATCACATAGCTAAGTTTCTACGGTAATGTAACATGAAGCACTTTCTATTAGTACCTTTCATTTTTGTCAAGAGTTATAACTTCATAAATGTAATCAAATTTCTATTCAACTCCTTAGATTTAAGAGTTTACTTCTGTTTCCTAAATGTCTGGGCTTCACATGCTTTTAGCTGGATTCTATGCATGTTTATGCAGACATACCAATTTTAAAAAGTGTAATAGTATATGGAGCTATACTGCAGCCTCAAAACCGTGGAAAGGATACAACAGTACATTTCACTTCAAAGGCATAGAACAACCTTCTAAAGTATGTAGGAATGTTTAACATCATCAGGGCAGAAAACTGGATTACTACATTCTTACACATCCCCTTTATTTTTGTAGGTATAGATCAACTCACTGAGGCTGATAGAGAAAAAGATCAATTATGTTATCTCTGCCTTTAGGATGGTTGAAGAAAACGAAGAGAGACCAGTGAATGAGCCATGTTCTCTGCTGAAGAGATTGGAGAGGAGAGCTGACGGACTGAAAAAATAGAAAGGTATTTTACTGAACAGTTTACATTTACAGTATTTTAGTTCTTGGATCCTAAGTAAACTTATGTTGACAGGAAGGACATCCCCCCCCCACCCCCAGCAAAATGCCCACATTTTCCAGGATAGTCTCCACCCCTGTGAATTCAGAGGTAGCAGTGGCTACAGGGGGTGGAAGGGACAGAAAACTCTCGTGTAATTTTATCATCATCATTATTTTATTTAATAATAATTTATTTCTACCCCGCCCACCTGGCTGGGTTTCCTCAGCCACTCTGGGTGGCTTCCAACAAAATATTAAAAAATACAATAAACATCAAACATTAAAAACTTCCCAGTTATCCAGGCATAATGGTTTCTAATTTCTCCGTTCTAGCCCATTTTAACCCAAGATTTCTGAACAATCTGAATTTGATTCAATGGGAGTGCCAAAAGAAACTAGCCATATAAATTGCCACTTAGCTCTGGTGAGCAGTACATTGGTTATAAATTGTGTTGGGCTGCCCTGGGAGAGATAAAGCAACTAACTGATGATGATGATGATAGTTGAGTGGCAAAACTCATCAGTTATTTCCCCCACTGCCACAGCACTGAGCACAATTTCCTGGCTTTGGAAAGACAGAAAGCCAATTCTATGTATTCTGGCCTCCAATTGTTAGTAGGCTAGACAACAGAGTCCCAAGTACAGGTCCTGCGTGACTATCCATGAGCCACCATACTAACCAAGAAAAATCATTCAACATAGTGCCCAGCCAGTACCGTAACTCTGCATACTACTGCCTCCTCTGCCTGCAAGCAATAGCAACGCGCTGCTGCAAAACTGCAGAGGCACAGCTCACGATGCCACCCCAGGAGAGATGGGACCCTTTGCCTCGGCCGTCACAACAGCTTCCTGACATTACACAGTTGACAAAAGTCAGAGGCAGCATGAGTTCTGAAATGTATAGTGGTATGGTATAGTTGAGCAACATGTTTTGCATGCAAAAGATCCCAGATTCAATCCTTAACGTCTTCAGGTCAGGCTCGTAAAGGCGCCTGTCTTAAACCCTTCAGAGCCTCTACCACTTACAAGTAGGCAACCTTTAGTTCTAGTATCCTATGGTAATACAGTGGTACCTCGGGTTACATACGCTTCAGGTTACATACGCTTCAGGTTACAGACTCCGCTAACCCAGAAATAGTACCTCGGGTTAAGAACTTTGCTTCAGGATGAGAACAGAAATCGCGGGGCGGTGGCGCAGCGGCAGTGGGAGGCCCCATTAGCTAAAGTGGTGCTTCAGGTTAAGAACAGTTTCAGGTTAAGAACGGACCTCCAGAACGAATTAAGTACTTAATCCAAGGTACCACTGTATGAGAACAGAAATATGCCCTAAAAACACTCTTTCTACACAGATTTTAAACTTTTATTGTATCTTGCCACTTGCTACTCCCCTTCTGAAAGCCAGATTCCCATTTCTTTTAAGCAATAGGGAATCATCAACAAATCAGTTGATTTAGCTGACTTCCCAGGCACATCATGAAAAAGTTGCCTAAAAAGAAAGACTCCAAGAGCACTGCTAACCATAACTATTTTGAGCAAAATGTGAAGTGATATTAAATATTTGCCAACATCCACCAGCTGCAATTCCTCTTCCCACACCAGCTATCTGTCAATATGTAAATAAAAATAAACTCACATTATTGTCAATTGTCTCTTTCAATCTTGTAAGGTCCTCCATGGCAGCATCCCAGTTCTGCATCAGAATTTCAGATGCCAGCTTTCCCCAGAGTGAACTCAAAGCATTTCTATCTGTTGATGGAACCTGTTTTAAATAAGTGAATCCAATTACAATAACCACAATAATTTAATACTTCTCTAGGTCAAACATTTTGATTAGAGACTTGCTGGCACCAGTAGAGAGAGAATATGCCACTGACATGCTTGTTCCACAATTTTGGGAGAATGAGCTGTGTTTCATTTAGCAAATCAGTTTTGATTTTCTAGGAAACAATCAGCAGCACTAGGCATTTCCAAGGAGATTCAGCTGGAGATTTTAAAAACCAGGAAAGCCTGGAGAATTGGCAGCCACAGCTTCTGCACAGAACTTTCAATACAAGCAATAAGGATTCCTTTGTCAACAATACTTCAGTGTAGTTTGTGGTTTCACGCACTAATTTAAAAGGGTTTAAAGCTTAACTAATAAAACCACCAGCTCTACAGAAAACCTCTGCTAATCAGAATGAGGAAAATCTATAGCAGACTACTATAGTCTAGAGTAATGGCTTGTACAGACTGCTTAATAGGGATGGCTATGGGGGTGTCATGACCCTTTCTGTAATTTCAGCTTAAGATATCATTATATAATAGAGAACTCGTAGAATTACAATATGCACCCTTACAGCTGAGCATGGGTTGTTGCAACACATTTATTCTTCCTTGCTATTTATAAGACACCCTGTAACACAAGTCCACATTTGTGGCAAAAGAAAAAAATACTGTACTGAATTTCAAGTTAGGGTCAATCAGCTTTAGCTGACACAGGGCCAAACGACAAGTCATTCAGAGAACAACACTCTAGCCTCTAATCCATTACAATGGTACTTTCATAGCATGTGTTTCTCAAAAATCTCACTTATCAACAAATTTCTTCTCAAAGACAAGTAAACTAGCTTCCCTCAAAACATTAACAGTTGCATATTTAACCATTATTTTAAAACCTACAGAATATAACTAAATTCTGAAAGAATAAAGAGAAAATACCTAAGAAATTCTTATTTTAAAAAGAAAGAAAAGTTGGATCAAGCACTGCACATTGCCAGATCTCCAGAAACTGGATTTCCTCTGCCCTTGAAGTTTCTGAAATTTGAGCATCAACTACTGCCTCATCAGCTAGTTGTCGCTGTGCCTTGAATGCTACCTCATTATCATTATACTTCCATCCCAGTAACAAGCTTTGTCATTTAACTGAAAGCTGTGCTCAGAAAGATCAGAGAGACTAAATTTGTTGGGGATATCAAATAATGTCATTCATACACACTCCAGAACCCTCAAATAATATTAGAACCATACGTATTTTCATCCCCCCTAGCTGAGGGTGGGGAAAGACGATGACATTACTTTGCTCAAGTTCGGGGCACAAGGTCATACATGCCATTTTTTACTCAGCTCTGCACAACTTCAGTTGGCACTGCATAGTAACCTACTTTCAGGTAAGGCTATATTAGAGTAGACTAACTTCAATATGTTAGTTTACCCAACCATTAATTTCCATTTCTAAACAGAATAAAATGTTCATTCAACCAGCCACAAAAAGTTCATGGCCCTAGATCTTCTCTTACTTTATCACCACACAAAGTGACATGAATAATCAACTCTTCATGTTGTTCTAAGTTGCTGCATTTGTGAACTATTGGTATAAGCCATTTCCAAAATACAAGACTACTACTCAAAGTCTTTTATGATAATTAAAAGGAAAGACTGACAAAATTCTCAAAAGCAACCACTAAATTCAGCATTACCATCTAATTCCTTCACTTTAGTTGTGCCTCAGCACTTTTCTGTTTCTGTAATTAATTTAGAAATTAAATGTTCTGCTATGTATTTTTTTATTTATTTTCCTACATTTAAGCCCTGTTGCCAGCCCAAATGATACCTCAAAGCAGCTTATACAATACATACAGCAATAAAATCACAATGAAATAAAACAGTATTAAAACAGTGAAGCAATAAGCTACAGTCATGAAAAATAAATCATCCCCATCTCCATACATATTCATCAAGTACAATAGGTAAAATGAGAGTCTGCAACAGCTTTGTGGCTAGATCTCACTGGCTGGACTGGTGTGGTATTTGAAAGCCAAGTCAGCATCTAACTTTTCATGTTGCAGTTACAAAGACAGGACTCAAGTGAGGTAAAGACTAAGTTAATCGCAGCAGTGCCATTCTAAGAAACAGTTTTGTTTCTCTTTAGGCAGGTACACTGTTTGAATACAGCTGAGTTGAAAGAATAAGATTTCCAACTTGCTCTCAAAAATCACACACACACACAAGGAACAGTGATTCTGCCAATAATTTAGAGGTTTTGCTAGAAAGTGTCTACCCTGAAAGGAGTAATTTATATTCATATTAGCAGTCTCAAAATTAAAAGCAAACTCATATGGACGTCCAATTTAGGGCCCACAAACTTTTTAAAAGTATAATCTTAAATTATTTATATATAGAAAAAAAAACTTACCAATACTCTAAAGAAGTACAGGTATTCTGCTGCTCCTGAATAGTTGCCACATTCATACTGAAATTTTGCATACCTGTAGAGTGTATCTAGATACTCTTGCCTAAACTGCAAGACAAACAGAACAAATATCAAAAATGTTTCAAGAAATTGTTTTGGAGGTAGTTCAGTCTTGTCTAAATATGCAGCGGAATAATGTAGAGGCAAAGTTCTGAGGGCACAAAATTATTGATGGTGAGGGCTCATGAATTCTCCCCAAGTGCAAAGCCACCATAGCAGGGAGCATGGTGGAATAGAACTTATTTCTCAAATATACTAGGTTTGTTTTTGTTTAACTTGCAGGAAGTCTGTTACATTGCAGAAACATTCAAAAAGTTATACTTCAACCACAACAATGAAGCCCTCATTCTGTGCATGCTTAGACAATGCTGAAATGGACACAATCTAATTAAAACTTGACTTTGTGAAAAGGTAGAATGAGATTTAATCAGACTTGGCATTAGTAATGTCAGCCAGCACTGACAACCAGAAACTGTTCCCAGGTGACTAGATTGTGACTCAGAGGCCTCAATTTCCCCTTTTAAAAATTCATGCCCAGTTCAGTGCTGACTGAATTCTCATCACTTATCTAGTCAGTAGATGTCAAAGCCTTTGGTTGTATTTGCCAGAGGGCTTTCCAGCTTGCATGCCTTTTGAACCAATCAATACACAGGGTTGTATCTAACTAAATCATACTCAGAGTAACTCCTTTCGATTTCAATACCCAAATAGAATGGTTAACTTATGGCCAATGGAATTACCGTAAATTTCGCTCCATAACACGCAGATTTTTCCTCCTAGAAAGTAAGGGGAAATGTCTGTGCGTGTTATGGAGCGAATGCCTACAGATGGGGGGGAATCTGCTGCAGTCGTGAGCAGTCCATGGCTCGCTTTGAAACAGCAAAGCGGGTGTAAGCGGCTCCTGTCAGCTAGCGGAGCCGGGGAGGAGGGAGAGAAGCAGAGCGGGAGTTGGCTGCTTTAAAACAACCCCTGCTCTCTGTCCCTGCCTGCAGTTTTTTGCTGTCCGATTTTGGATTAGCCACTGTAGGGGCTGTGTGTGTGTGTGCTTGAGCTATGTGTGTGTGAGAGAGAGATCGTTCTCCTTCTCTGCTTCCCCTTCACTCTCCCTGCGGACTTTGGAATCCACACTCTGTGTCTCTCTGTGTGTGAGAGAGATCGTTCTCCTTCTCTGCTTCCCCTTCACTCTCCCTGCGGACTTTGGAATCCACACTCTGTGTCTCTCTGTGTGTGAGAGAGATCGTTCTCCTTCTCTGCTTCCCCTTCACTCTCCCTGCGGACTTTGGAATCCACACTCTGTGTCTCTCTGTGTGTGAGAGAGATCGTTCTCCTTCTCTGCTTCCCCTTCACTCTCCCTGCGGACTTTGGAATCCACACTCTGTGTCTCTCTGTGTGTGAGAGAGATCGTTCTCCTTCTCTGCTTCCCCTTCACTCTCCCTGCGGACTTTGGAATCCACACTCTGTGTCTTTCTGTGTGTGTGAGGGATCGTTCTCCATCTCTTGCTTCCCATTCACTCCACCAGCGCCCCTGCGACTTCCAGCGCCCTGCAACTTTAGGGCCAGTTCTCTCTCTGTGTGTGTGTGTGTGTGTGTGTGTGTTTTGACCTCACTGCGCTTGTTGGGGGAGAGTGTTGGTCGCACTTTTTCTTGATTTGTCTCAGAGTGGTTACTATCGTGGTTTCCTTGCTGGGGAGGAGGGAGAGACGCAGAGCCTGATTGTTCTAAAGGAGCAAAGCTGGAGAGGAGCCTCTCCTGCATTATTAGCAGCACCTTCTCCACCCACCCCACGCGTGCTCCTTGTCCCTTGAGTGCTTTTCCTCCCCTCCCCACTTAAAACGTGGTTACAAAGCACGGATCCACATGGATCCTCAGGATTTTTGCACTCGGTCACCCCAAATTCACCATCAGATCACATAGCATGTCCATGGCTACAGCCTGCACCAAAAACACACACGCACCCACTGTTTCATGGGGCCGCAATGGCGCAAAAACGTGGTTACAAAGCATGGACCCACATGGATCCTCAGGATTTTTGCATTGGGCTACCCCAAACTCACCATCAGATCACATGTCTGTGGCCACAGCATGAACCACAAAAATCATACATCCACTGTTTTGTTTAGAATATTTTTTTCTTGTTTTCCTCCTCTAAAAACTACGTGCGTGTTATGGTCAGGTGCGTGTTATAGAGCGAAAAATACGGTACTCTGCTCCCACTAAACAGACCTCTCTCTCCAGCTCAGTGTGAGCCAGTGTGATGTAGTGGTTAAGAGCGGTAGTCTCGTAATCTGGGGAACCGGGTTCGCGTCTCCGCTCCTCCACATGCAGCTGCTGGGTGACCTTGGGCTGGTCACACTTCTTTGAAGTCTCTCAGCCCCACTCACCTCACAGAGTGTTTGTTGTGGGGGAGGAAGGGAAAGGAGATTGTTAGCCGCTTTGAGACTCCTGAAGGGGAGTGAAAGGTGGGATATCAAATCCAAACTCCTCTTCTCACACTGTGAGACTAAGCATTAAAATAGCTGCTCCCTATAAGTTTAGAACCATTGCATAAAAGAGGTATATGATTTTAATATTTAACTGTGCTTTTGTAACCCGCCCTGGGACCACTCAGTATAGCAGGCAGGCTACAAATACATACATCACAGAAGGACACAATCAATCACATGACCAGTTCTCACATCTGAAGTCCATTTATTTTGCATCATGCATACTTAATTTTACAGATTTAATAATTGATACCTACGCCATGTTTGTCAGCTAAGTAGTCAAATAGCATCCGACCATCCCTGTAATAAAGAAGAGTTCACTGTAGTGCTATAAATCACACAAAAACATTACAGAGATAAACATTTCTGTTCACTGAAAGCAAATTCATTTTTCTACATTTCATGTATGAACAAGTGAATTAGTTTTCACTCAAGGCCAACTCCCACATTGCTGCAGCATGCATTTTTGCATGCCACCGGCTGGGTATTATTTAATTTTCAATAATATGGGCACAGGGTCCAATAACCATCCTCTTCTTTTATGGAGAGTGTAAGGGCAATATCTCTCTGCCTTAGACAGCATCCTATTATGTCCCGTCACTTGTAATCCTTTTTCCTCTGCAGTAGAAATCAGCACCTGTCACCTCTTAACCAAATACAGCCCTTTAGGGGATAGTACCTAGCTCTGCAATCCCCAAACCAGATGCTTTAAAAAAGGGTATGGAAATAGTGGCAGATGCAGCAGTGGCACTTTCTATCAGGTTACCTCACAGACATGGAATAGAGACATCACCATCATCATATGTACCCCGCCCATCTGACTGGGTTGCCCCAGCTGGGTTGCTTTTAACATAATATACAAAACAACAAGAACGTAATAGTTAACATTTTTTTCTTTTCACTGAATACGACCTCCATTCTGGCTTTTAAAAGGTAGAAGGGGACTTAAAGCACACTCCCAATGATATCTACTCAGTAATAAGTCGAACTGAATTTGATTAAGCTTACTCCCACATAAACAGGATTAAGGCAACACCCTTAGCAAGTACAGGTACATCGATGGAAGTTTGGGGGAAATGATGGAAGACTGAAATAAAATTTACTGCATGTGTGGCAATTAAAGAAAATTATGTGAAAATGATGTATAGATGGTACCTAACTCCAGTAAGTTTAGCAAAAATGTATAAAAATAGAGAAAGTAAGTGTTGGAAATGTAAATCAACAAAAGGGACATTTTTTCATATGTGGTGGGATTGCAAAATTGTTAAGAAGTACTTGGAAATGATTTATAATGGATTGAAGATGTTCAAAATAATGTTTGTTAAAAAACCAGAAGCTTTCCAAGCTTCTGGTATTTACAAGAGTGGATATGACAAGACCGCAAAAAGACTTAAGAGTCATACCTCATGTTACATCCGTTTCATGTTAAGTCCCGCAGCGCCCGGAAGTACCGGAAAGGGTTACTTCTGGGTTTTGCAGCTCACGCATGCACAGAAGCGCAAAATGATGTCATGCGCAGAAGCCGCAAATCGCAACCCGCGCGTGCGCAGACGCATCGCTGCGGGTTGCATTCTTTTCATGTTGCGAACGGGCCTCTAGAACGGATCCCGTTCGCAACCAGAGGTACCACTGTATTTAAGTATGCAACGACTACCGCACGAATATTATTAGCATAACATTGGAAAGAAGTAGGTGTCCCAGCTAAAGAAGACTGGCAAGTGAAGTTAATGGAATATGCGGAAATGACAAAATTGACTTTGAAATTAAGAGGAAGAGATGAAAAGGAATTTAAAGAAGATTGGGAGGACTTTATTGCATATATACAGAAGCAATGTACACAGGTTAATACATTAGCAGGATTTTAAAAAGACTTGTAAAGACATTATGCCTGGACAATAAGTAATTTTAATGATTTAAAATGGACATGTGGTATGATGATAAAAGAACCAGGGAAGGAAATGGGGGAAGTCAACTCTACTTTTTTCTATGTTTGAATATGTATTGTTGCTTTTATTTTTTGTTGATTTTGGAAAATTAATAAAATATTTTATTTTTTTTAAAGTAAAGGTACATCTTAGATCCTAAGGCAATGGGATACGATTGTCGAAATATCTGACATAACCTTTCCCAAATGTTTCTGGCTGCAACTCTGAAGAGCCCCAGCTAACATAGCTGTGGTGGGCCTGATGAGAACTAGAGTCCAAAACATGTGGAGAGCACCAGATTGCTCTAGTCTAGAGAATGAGACATGATTAGCTAATTGGAGGTTTAAAGACTCAATTTCCCATGTGGAATACATGTCAATCTCTCTCATCTGAAAGAACTTTCAAGTTAAGAATTTCAAGCATGTTTGAATTAGGTTTCACAAATTAAAATCAGCAGAACATCAGCTGCACACAGGCAGAACTATTTCCATTTCTAATCTAGATGATAAACCATCCTAGTGACTACATAGGCTACAAGCCTACATACACTTACATGGTATTTACAACTGGGAGACTTACTTCTGAGTAGGCATGCATAGGATTGCACCGAGGCTCACACAATTAGAAGATCAAACTTGAAAAATTATCCAATTACACTCAAGTAGCAATTCTGCAAACTTTTGCAGGAATGCAACATCCAAAAGCATTACCTAGTAGACTGCATTTGCCGTGTAGTTTCTGGGTCTTCAAACATTTTGACAATAGGTTCAGTTTCTGCCTGAAGCTGTTTTAGCTGTGCAACAACTGTGGTTCTCTTTTCACGCAAAGCTGGTGAGAAAAACAGAAAAACTAAGTTAAGTCATCTATACAAAAAGTTCTGTCAGCAATAGTCAATCAAGCAAGATAATACTATGTACCCTAGAATTCTCAAATTTTATTCACCTAGGTCCTAATCAGTTAGATACAATTGATTATTAGGTCAATAAAATCATTTGTTTAAATGTGTCTTGCTACAACTGATTGCATCTCAGCAGAGTAGCCCACAAGGTTCAAGAAAGAGATCTAAACACCCATTCTGAATGCAATGGGGAAAAGAGTATAGTGAAGTTTTCAAATGGGCTCAGACAAAACAAGCAACAGCCTGAATAAATCAGAAGTACTACTTGCTTACCAAACTTTTAGAATATTTATGGTGTCCATTTTTTTGAAGGAGGAAAAAAGCTTAACTACAGCAGTTTAGATGTTTGAACACGTGACTCCAGCTCCACAATACTAATAAATATTTTAGGCCATAAACATTTTATTGAAGAGTTTGGATATAAACTCAATCTGTGCATTGAGAAAATGAATGTGAACAGATTTAAGTGGGAACATTTTAGACCAGAAAAAGTGTGACAAAATCCCTCAGTGACAGATAGATCCTGGCAAATACAAGAGACACTTTCCAGGGAGCCCCAATATTCCACCAATGTGCATCAAGTCTCACCTCCTACCCCACTGCATAAAGAAGAATGACTTGCCTGATAAGGAGGGCTCCAATATAGATGAACTATACCCTGTTTTAGGGAAATCTTGTCATTAAAAGAAATATAGAAGTAGAGAAGAGCCATCTGGTTAACACCACTTCTTTGTAATATTTACATAATTCTAACTGAAGGCATGTCAACTCTGACAAGTGGGGAAAGGAGTGGGACATTGTTCTAGTCCTTTTCATTCCCTACTCTTGTTATTCTCTCCACCCTTCCATTCATCACTGAGGTCACTGCCTCTACCCCAGCAAGAGATAGGCCAGAACTGTTTTTTCAATGTGGCCCTTCCCCACGCCCCCAAAGCAGACATAGACTCTAGGCCTTGAGGATAGACAAATGCATCATCTCCCTTCGTCTTTTGTCTTAGAATCTGTGTTGGGATGGGAGGAGGCATGCAAACCAGTTCCTACAGTGGGACTCAGAAGCCAAAACATTAAAATATATGAATAGAACTGAAAAAGAATTTTGGTAGAACAAAATGACATTATTTTTTAAACGAACAATTTGGATTTAGTCAACATTAAAGATCAGTATATGATAGTAACTTAAAGTCGTGGGCTTTATTATTTTTAAGGCACGAGGGCTGACTGTAGATCCTGTCACAGTTTTATTTGTAAGTAGATAGCTTACCATGAGGAATATCATCAGAATAAAGGTTTTTGTAGACATCCATAGCAAAGTCCACCATATTGGTGTCACTAAGGAGATCCAATTTTCCTTGAAGTAGTTCCTTTTCATTGTATATCTGAAAGAAATAAAATAGTAATGGTTTTAAATATTACCTATTACTTTCTATTTAATTTAAAGTTTGTGTTTAAACATTTAGATGTCACCCTTTAGTTTGCACAATTACCAAGGTAGCTCACAATCAAAGTACTGAGTACAATGAAGTCAGAAGAACAAACAGAGCTCTATAATTAGACCCTGCCAATAGTAAAAATATTTAGTTCAGACCTTACCCTGCTGCCACTTAAAACTTACTTATAGCCCTTCAAGATAACAAGGTGAATGAATTCATACAGACTTTGAGAAGTATATTATTGATGGCACAAGAGGAATTTAAGAGAAATGAGATCATGCTCCAATGTTATTGGCTTATAGATTGTATGGTATATATTTCCAATCCTAACCAATCAAACTGACTGAACAAGGGTATTTGAGATCCAACAGACACCATCTGCCCTGTGGGGAGGAAGTAGAGACTGAGGGAGGGAGGTGAAGACAACATTAGACCTTTATCCAGCCAGAATGTGCCCTCCTCACCTGGCCAATTTTACATGTTATATCATTTCAGTCCTTTAAAATTCTAAACTGCCTTGGGTGCCTTGGCAGAAAGACGATATATTAATGTAATGAATAAATTATTTGCTTCAAGTACCCCAAGAAAGGTTTTATCCAAAACTCAATAGTTTTTCAAGAATGATTTCTTCTACTATTTTTCCATTCAACAGACATTCCTGAAATGCCAACTAAATACTTTTAGAATGTATTGATTCTAATAATAACAGGAGTCAGTTTATTCAAAACAAGACAGGCACAAAGTGCATCAACAGAGTTATATTTTACTGGAACAACTTGTATTCAACAAATAACTTGCAGGTATTCAAGCTAAACTAAATATAAGTACACCCTTTCTCCGTCAGTCAAATAAAGGACACTATTATCCAAATGTCCTTATACAGCTCTGTTCCAAATGCCTTGATACAACTCTTCTACCTTTGCATTTAATCAGCACATAGACAAATCAATATTAAAAAGTACTTGATGTCATCTGCTGTTCACACGGGAAAATGGAAAGGTTTTTCATTCGAACTACAATTGTCATCAGAATCGTCTTCTCAGAACTAAAGGCTCAGAATGAGACCATGCGGGTGGCATGTTCGCAACCAGCAGTGCTGCGTCTGCGCACATGCTTGATGTGATCCAGCGCTTCTACGCATGCGCTGAAACCCAGAAGTAACCCATTCTGGTACTTCCTGGTTTCGGCACGTCCAAAACCCAAAAACGCACAACCCGCAGCAATCGCAACCCGAGGTATGACTGTACTAGTCACATATTGCAGAATGTTGGGGGGTGAGGTGTGCTAGGACTGGAAGAAGGTCTCAGGTTGGATAAAAATCATTGGGTTCTTCTTTTAAAAAAAATATTTTTTATTTAAATCAGATTTTTTCATTTAAATCAATTTTTTTAAATTTAAATTTGATTTTTAAAATAAAATGCTTTTGGAGGAAAAAGCTTTCTAAAGATAGTTTTCTATTTAAGTTACATTATAGTCCAAAGGCTATTCATCAGGAAATAAGGATTTGTTTTAAGTTTTTCATGTGTGCTAAAACTCTGTTATTGTTTTTTTAAACCGTTTAACCACATCAGTTAACAAACATGGATACATATGCTATAATGTTATTGTTTTAGTTAAATTGTTTAAGTTGTTATTAAGGAAATGATTATTTTTCTCCTTCCAATAAAGTACAGCAGAAAAGTTGTCCAAATATAAACAGTTAACTTATTAAACCTCACACTAATTTCATAATTATTTGCTTTTGTATTTCAAATAGTATAACCAAATCAGTAATTTTTGATATGAGTGTAAAACCTTCATCTGGTTGTAAATACTAAGATTATACCAGAAAAAATGAGTCTTTCTGTAAAAAAATGATTTAAATCAAGTCCACCCTGGAAGGTCTCCAAATGAGTTTAGAGCAAAGGCAAAAATCAAAGTGGAAACTTATCTGTTTCCTAACTAACATGCCACAGCAGATCTTGTGGGCTGCGTCAAGTATTGTGGTCTTTCAGGAGCAGATGCTAGTCCAGTTCCATTTGAGGAGCACTCAGGCAAAGTATTGACTTGAAACAAACCAGGGCATAATGCACTTCATTAGTTTCAGAGTACTCTCCAAATCATGAAAAGTAAAGCTAGCACTTTACATATATATAGCCTTTCAAGCATTCAAAAGCCCTTCATGTACACTAACTGGTTGTAATCATTGCAATAACCAAGTGCGACAAATTATTTAAACAGTGGTGCCTCGCAAGACGAAAAGAATCCGTTCCGCGAGTCTCTTCCTCTTGCGGTTTTTTCGTCTTGCGAAGCAAGCCCATTAGCGGCTTAGCGCTATTAGCGGCTTAGCGGGCTTAGCAGATCAGCTGATAAGCGGTTTAGCAGCTTAGCGGATCAGCTGATAAGCGGCTTAGCGGATCAGCTGATAAGCGGCTTAGCGGATCAGCTGTTAAGTGGCTTAGCGGCTTAGGATCAGCTGATAAGCGGCTTAGCGGCTTGGGAAAAGGAAAAAAACCCCGCAGGAACTCGCAAGACATTTTCGTCTTGCGAAGCAAGCCCATAGGAAATTCGTTTTGAGAAGCACCTCCAAAACTGAAAACCCTTTCGTCTAGCGGGTTTTCCGTCTTGCGAGGCATTCGTCTTGCGGGGCACCACTGTACTTCTTACACACCACCATTCGTCCTATTCACAGGTGGCTAACAGTTCATAAAATGATACATAGATACAGAAGCCTAAAATGAAATTACAACTAATACATACAAATTTAAAAAACAGCAGCAGCAAGCAATATACTCTCTCAGCAACAGTATGCAATTAACTAACAAACGCCAGGCAAAGTAAGGTTATAAGGTGGCACTTAAATGCCATTTATTCAGGGGACAGTATTATGTCCATCAGAAGGAAGTTCCATAAACAAGGAACTGTCACAGAGAAGGTACTGGCTTGTGCCACCACCCCAGAATTCTCACTCATCAGCAGCAACATCAACAACTCTGCAGAGCTTAACAAACAGGTCGGGCCATATTCAGGGGGGGGGGGCACCTCTTCAACTATTTGGATTCTAGGTTGTATTTGGTGTTACACATCAGTACAAATACTTTGGATTGGTCTTGATGCCTAACATATAGTCTGTACAAAGTTCTCAGAATAGGAGTGATATGTTTCCCCCTCACTGTCCAAGACAGCAAACTAGTGGCAGCATTCTGCACTTGCATGAGGAGGGTGGTGCAATAATCCAGGCTATTTTAGTTCAGGAATGGTCATAGCTGACAAACCAACCAAATATGGACTTAAACATTCCTTGACACTGAGGCCACCTTGGCCCCCTTCAAATCAAGGGGTACTCTCAAGTTATACACTTACTCCTTCATGATGAGTGCTACTCCATCCAGAACAGACCATCTCCCTAATTTCTAGACCAGGGAACCACTGAACTGCAGTAACACCATCCTATAAGGATTGTTTGTTTACTGGCTTTCATTCAGCCCAACACTGCCTCCTGATATTGGTCTAGCACATGTGCAACCTCTTCTCATTCAGATAAAATGAAGAGAAGCTTCGGGTGCCATCTGCATATTGAGGGCACTGCACTCCCAAATCTCTGGATGACTCCTCCCAGCTGTTTAAACAACATGTGAGACAAGATGAATCCCTAAAGGAACCCATATAAATGCCATGGGGTCAAGAAGCAGTCCTACAGAGATGAATGGAACCACTGCAACACAGTGTCTCTCCAAGAAAATACTATGGTCAATGGTATCAAACACTGCTGAGAGGATGGGCAGAATCAACAGGGAAACACTCCCCTCTCTCCCAAGAAGGGTAATGAACCAGGCTTTTTCAATGTTCTACCAGGCTTGAAGCCCAAATGAAGTGAGTCTAGATAACCTGCTTCCTCCAGACACATCTGCTAGCCACCACAGTGATCACACTTCTCAATCAACCTGCCCCAAAAACATCTGCAACTAGACAACAGTTATCTAAACCATCAGGGTCCAGGTCCTCATTTTATTATTTCCCCATATTCCAGATGGGGGTTTGAGAGAGTGGCATGGTTCAGACAGTAAAAAATAAACTATGGTTTAGCAAAGAGCGGCATGCTGCTGCACCCTGCTAGAAAGTGCACACCACACTCCTCCTTCCCTTCTGCTATTGCTCAGCTAGGAACAAAACAAACCTGAGACTAGTTTCCTGTTGCCTAGAGAGGAAGAAACTATGAATACTGGTTCACATGCAACAGGAAGTCAGTTTTTGGTTTGTCTTCTCCCTGGCACAGCAACGTCAGGAATTGGGGCTTCCAAGCACGTTGTTCTCACGTTAAACCATAGTTTATTTTTAACTATGGTTTAATGTGACATCCCTAAGAGGAGTTCGTGACAGAGGAGATTTGAACCAATGAGTTTGATTTGTAGCCCAGCCTCTTATTTATTTTATTTAACAAAATGTATATACTACTTCATCAACAAACCTCTAAGTGGTTTACAAAAATGATATAAAACACCAATAAAATGAAACTTTAAAAACAAGTAAACACAGACTATAAAAATATAGATAATTAGCCTCAACTAAAGAAAAAAGTCTTTAGCCAAGTTTTTGAAAACAATACCACAAAGCCATCTGCCTAATATTAATAGACAAGAAGAACCAGAAAGAAGATGGCACCACATTACAGGCTTGATTCCATGCAACGATAGAATGAATGTTATGGGGCACTTATAAAAGTGTCAAATCAAAGCAGTTGGATATTGTGAACTTTCAAGCCAACTGACTCCAAGCTGTGAAGGACTTTTATGTATGAACATTTTGAATTTGCTCTGAAAACTCAGAAAAGAGTGTAATATGCTGAAAGACAATCACTCCTGTCAACAATCATGCAGCAGCCTTCAGTACTAACTGCAGTTTCTAGATCAAACACAAGGGAAGCCCCACATAAGTGTTTGGCAGTAATCTTGACCAACGCCTACTGTACTCGGACTATCCCAGTCCAAATCACTACATCTGTTGTGCTAGACAAAGCTGATAAAATGCACTCCTAACTACCCAAGCTACCTGGGCTTCCAGTGACTGTAACTAGAAGCACCCCCACACTGTACACCTGCTCCTTCAGGGGAAAGGCAACAGGGCATGCAATTGACCAATTTCTCTTGACACAGCACCTGCTACAGGGATTCAAGCTCCATATATTTTTTTCTCTCTTCCCATCACCTGTCCAGGTCCCACACAGCCTTTCCTGATTCAGATGTTATGAAAAAATATGAGTTGTGTTATATCAGCATATTGAAGGCATCTTGCACCAAATGCCCTGCTCCCAACAGCTTCATATAGATATTAAATATTACTGAGAATATAATGTATAGCTACCAGGGAACCAAGAATCACACTCCCAACAATACTTTGGGACCAGAACCACTGCAAAGCAGAGCCCCTTGTTCCCAATACCACAGTCCACGAGGACTGATGGTACCAAAAGCTACAGGGGAAATCAAAAAGGCAGAAGGACTTCCCCTGCCTCACTCTTAGTTAAAGTTAATCCTTCAGGACAACAAAGGCCCACAGTCTGATCTGAACCAAGACTGCAATGTGGCTAAAGATCCAAGTCATCCAAAATGCCATGACCTTCTCCACTCCCTGCCCATAGAAAGGGGATATTTGTGACTGGACTCTCATCCACATTAATAAAAGTGTTCATCTTTAAGGCATCAGGTACCTTGCTTAATTTAAGTAGAATGGGAATCTGGGAGGAAGTGACTTCTACAGTGTATATGTTTGTGTGCGCGCGCCTATCTGTCTGTCTTGTCATACATGGGGGGGGGGGAATCTGTGGTGTGCGCATGCCCTTGCTTAGGAGCTTCACCCCAGCATTCAAACTCTCTTCATAAGGCAGCCTAGTACACACGATGGATCATAGCTGTCAACCTTTCCCTTTTTTTAAGGGATATCCCCTTATTCTGAATAGGATTCCTCGCAAGAAAAGGGAAAAGTTGACAGCTATGCGATGGATGCTCCCCAATTTTCAAGCACATTTTCCACGGAAGTCGCATGTATTCAAGGGGCACGTGAAGCAGAAAAGCCTTCGATGCCAAAACGGAAGCACGGTTGGGTTTGGGTTAGAATGAGAGAAGGGCCGTGCACTCTGCACATGCACAGAGAGCCCTTCTTGTTCTACAGCCAAGCCTGCGCGTCCTTCCCTTCCTTCAGTCAAAGGGCTTTTATTTTCTTTTATTTGTTTTAGTTGAACCCCGCCCTCCCTTGGCCCAGCGCCCTTCCGCCGAAGAAGCTGTTCTGACCGGGCGAGGCGCGGAAACCCGACCAGCGCGGAGAGGCCGCCTGGGCCTCGGCCTGGCCTGAGGCGGGCAAAGGGAAGCGACGGAGGCTCCCGGAGACGCTGCCCGGCTCACCCCCTCACGGGCCCCAGTATCCCTGCGACTCGAGAGAAGCTCACCTCTTTGACGGAGAGGAACTCGAGGAGCGGGAACACCAAGTGCCGGTCCAAGAAGTGCGCGATGCGCGTCGTCAAGTCGTACTCCGCCATCTTGGGCTCCAGGCCGCGAGGGAAAGGCGGGGCTTAGGAGCGCGGCGTCAGGCAAGCCGCGGGTTAAGTGCGCACGCGCGGCCCGACTCGAGCCCGCCCTTCCGTACCCGCCGCTCCCTGGCTGAGTCAGGGGTGTATGAGCGTCGTGCCGCGGGGCAACTCCTTCTGCGCACGCGCAAGATGAATTCCTGTTCCCCAACCCCCGTTTTCCAACGTACGTCATAGTTTTCCTCCTCCCCTCCCAGACCTGGCTCCGCCTCTTCCCGCGGCTGCCTCTAAGAAGGGCATCGGCGATGAGCGGAGCGTGCGCATGCGCGCCGCCGAACACATGGACCCAGACGTTCGGCTCATTTATGCGCAAGCGCAAACGAGTTTTGTTGGGATTCAGGGAGTATTGATGCTGATGATTCTGAGTCGTCCGAGTGGCGAGTCCCATCTCACCCACCGACAATTTCCAGAGGCATAGAGAATCCTCCAAGTCTGTTGCAGCGGCAGCAGCAGGCATCTTAAATCCATAACTTTATAGTGGCAGGAGAAGCTTTCAGTCTTATGCCGTAATATATGTCCCTGACTCTTATGGTGCTACAGAACCTCTTTTGTTGATCCACGAACAGCCAGTCGAAAAAAGATGCATGCATGTGTTCTGATAATATCCAGCCGTGCTTACTGAATGCTTAACTGCACCACAAGCAATGAAATGCAAAGAGGTGGTTGTCTTTGTATCTCAATTCCACTTTACAGAAGCACACAGTACTCCTTTAGTACCTTGACTATTTTGTGTCTACTGACTGATCAAGAAACTTATTTTCTAGGTTAGTTTTTTCATATCCAAGGTCTACCTCATCTCACGTCGTTTCCTGCCTCTAGGTCAGGAGTAAAAAGAACTGGATCTGTCTGGAGGCGTGGATCCTTACCTCCCCCAGCAACTCCAAACCACGCCAAGTGGCCAAACCTGAGGTCATTATTGTTCAGTTTCTGTTTCAGTTTCTGTTAATTGGTTCTCGTGGGAAACTTGCAGATTCTAGCTTCACCAATTAACTCAAGCTGGTGTCAATTTACTCTTGGCAGAAAGCCCAGGTCTGCTTGACCTAGAAACCACTCACTCTGATTGGTTAACGAGCAGCGCTCAACTCTGTTATCTAGGGATTGCTAGCACAGTTTGGTGTGAGGTGTGTTAGGAGTCAGAAGTGCTGTGTATGGTTTTGAGAGAGAGAAAGGAAGGAAGGATTTATTTTGCTTTTATTTGTATGCAGAAACTCTGCTGGTTTTATTATTTTTCCTTTTAATAAATCCTGTAAATAGTTATTCTGAGTCTAGCTGACTAGTCATTACTGCCGCAACTAGCTTCCTCGCTGTGCAGGAAAACTCTGCTACGTTTGGGCTAAAGCCAGTAGGGCTATGCCTGACACTCCAAAGTTCCATGAGGTTATGGGCATTGTGCTGCCAGCCTGAGTTGCGGTGGTGTCAGCATCAACGGCGTTGGTTCCAGTAGTTCCAGAAGTTGTTGTTCTCTGGCTGGTTCCTGACCGTGGTGAGCTGGTGACGCAGCGGACAGAAGGACAACAGCTGCAGCGTGTGAGTGCTGGGTGCTGTGGTTCCTGTTTTCTCTCTCGGTGGTCGTGAGTAGCTGGTTCCGGGTTCCAGGGACATCGCTCTCAAGATGGCCTCACAACCAGTTCAGATGGCTTTTGAGCGTCTGAATGACTCCAATTACTTGCTGTGGTCGGAACGCATGCAGGCAGTGCTGCAGAGGGATCGTCTCTGGCAAGTGGTGAGTAAGTTTCCTACGAAGCCTGATGATGAAGACCTCGATAAAGACCAAAGAGCAAGGGCCACAATTGTCTTGGGGCTGGAAGATTCCCAGTTGCCGTATGTGAGGGGAATCAAGACAGCTAGAGGTGTGTGGCAAGCACTTAAAGAACTCCATGTGCGTGAGACAGCGGTTTCCAAGCTGTTCATTCGCAAGGCATTGTACAAGGCAATGTTACAGCCTGGGGTTACAATGCAGGAACACCTACACAGTTTACAGTTAAAGTTTTCTGCGCTACAGGAAAGAGACTGTGCATTAGACCAGCAGGAGAAGGTGGCTATTATTTTGAGTTCTCTCCCGGAAAGCTGGGATAATTTAGTTTTGTCTCTAGAAGGCATGCAGGAGCGTGATTTATCAGTCAGTTACGTTACTGGGCGTTTGATTGAAGAATGGCAGAAGAGGCAAGAAAGGGCGTTGGCTGCAGAGACTTCTACTGGTGGACGGTTTGGAAGGAGTTCTCATGCCGTGCCAGAGGTGAAGCAAGAGCAGCGTACTGGTGAGGAGTCAGCGTTTGCTGTTAGGCGTTGTTTCCGATGTGGGTCTTCAGCGCATCTAAAACGACAATGTCCGGAGTTGGTCAAGTCTCAGTTGCCGGTGCAGGAGCAGAGACGAGATCAGCAGCAGCAGCAGCGTAAAAGGAAATTCTTCAAACGAAAACAGTCGGCTCAACTGGTGACCGGCGAGGTCAAGATTGCTGATGAGAAACAAGCGGTCTGGGTGGTCGATTCGGGAGCGTCTCGCCACATCGTGAATTCAGATGAATTATTTGTTTCCAAGAATTCAGCACAGCGCAGCCAGGTGGCTCTAGCAGACGGAAGTACTTCCGAAGTGATTTCGGGGGGTGCAGTTTTTGTTCCTTGTCTTCGTGAATGCCTGCAAAATGTACTTTGTGTGCCTTCATTAAGGAGCAATCTGATGTCTGTAGATTGTTTGCTAAAAGCCGGGTTTAAAGTGCATTTTGAAGGAGACAGTTGCATTATTAAGAAGGCTGGTGAGATTTTAGGCACTGCTAAGTCAGAGGGAGGCTTGTTTTGGCTTAAAGCAGGATCTCAAGTTGCAGCAGTAGTCAGTAAATCTCAGCCTGCAGTGAATAACAAAGCTATACATGACAACTGTGTGCACTTATTGCATAGGAAAATGGGGCATGCTTGCTGGAAAAGTGTACTAAAAATGTCTGAATTGGCTGATGGGGGTAATTTAAAGAGTTGTAACAAGTACCTTGATTGTAATGTTTGTAAAAAGGTTAAAACCCACAGAGTCTCTTACCCCAGAAGTGACAGAGTTAGTGAGTCACCGCTACAGCTGGTTCACATGGACGTAATTGGTCCATTTGCTGTAAGCAGGGGTGGATCGCGCTTTTCACTAACAATTGTGGATGACGCCACGCGTTATTCTTGGGTTTTTCCCATGAAGAATAAGGGTGACGTGTTCACTAAATTTAAAGGCTGGGTGGCATCTGTGGAAAGATGTCTGTCCATTAAACTCAAAAGGATTCAGACGGACAGAGGTGGTGAATTTATGTCAAATGCCTTTAAAGATTGGTTACAAAAGCGTGGCATTGGGCATAGAAAAACCAACGTTTTTTCCCCAGAGGAGAATGGCGTTGCAGAGCGAAAAAACAGATCTTTACAAGATATGATGTTTGCCATGCTTGATGATGCTGATTTGCCCATGTCTTATTGGGGGGAGAGCATGCTCACCGCGTGTTATCTCCAAAATAGGCTCTTCCACCAAACAATAGGTACAACCCCGTACTTTAAATTGTTTCAGAAAAAACCTAAAATTGACCATTTGCATGTGTTTGGATCAAAAGCCTGGGTATTAATTCCGAAGCAAATGAGGAAGAAGGGAGATCCTAAGACCAAACAGTTAGTGTTTGTGGGATACCAGGAGCTGGGAAAAGGTTTCCGCTTTGCTGAAGGGACAAATGGCATTGTGATCTCCAGGAATGCCAGTTTTTGTGAACATAGTGGCTGGGAGAGACTACATGCCAATACTGAGGTTTGGTTTGAACCTTCCCAGGAGCTTCATGACTCTGAAGGTAGACACAGGGAGTCAGAGTCTGAGGGGGAGGAAAGTTCAGATAAGAGCTCTCAAGAAAGTGGAGTTAGCCAAAGACCAGTTGCTAAGCAACAAAAGAGAGGTCGTAGTTCTGAGGAGGAAAGTGGGTCAGAAGAAAAATTTTCTCCCAGAAGATCTAAAAGACAAAACAAAGGAGTGCCTCCAGTGCGTTTTTCCCCAGATACTGCAAATGTGTTTAGTGTAAGTGCAGAACCCAAGAGTTTTCAGGAGGTGTTAAAGTTACCAAAAGAGGAGGCAGAGCGCTGGAAACAGGCAATGGAGGAAGAGATGTCCTCTCTGAATGAGCACAAGGTTTTTACACCAGTGGCAGCGCCTGAGGGGGCAAAGATTGTAGGCTGCAGGTGGGTGTACAAACTTAAACCTCTGGTGACAGGAGAGTACAAATACAAAGCTCGTTTAGTTGCTCAAGGATACTCTCAGAGGCCTGGAAAAGATTATGATGAGACTTTTTCCCCTACTGCTAAGGGGGACATTGTAAGACTGATTCTAACGCTTGGAGCAAAGAGAAAACTCCTGTTAAACCATTTTGACATTCAGACTGCATATTTACATGCATCAATATCAGAAGACCTGTATCTAGCCGAACCGCCTGGTTATGAGACAGGTTCCAATAGAGTGTTGAAATTAAACAAAGCTCTATACGGTCTCAAACAGGCTGCAAGATCTTGGAACAGATGTTTCCATGAGGCCTTAGTGTCATTTGGTTTCAAGCAGAGTACAGCTGACAATTGTGTTTATGTACGTGGTACAGGCAGTGATCAAGAGTTTTGTCTGATTTATGTAGATGATGTATTGTATGCCTGTAAAACAGATAAACAAACTAAAAGGTTTGCCAAGCAATTGTCCAGTAAGTTCAAAGTGAAAGACTTAGGCCCGGTTAGGACATATCTAGGGTTGGAAGTGTGCTGGGCCCAAGATGGCAGCTGCCTAATTAGTCAGCAGAACAAAGTTAAGCAACTACTGACTACATACAGGATGCAGGATTGCAAAGGGGCAGCGGTGCCTATGGATCCAGGTTTCATAAAAACACTTCACATAGATGAGAGTCCTGAATTTGAACATCCTGATGTATATCACTCTGTAATTGGAAGTTTATTGTATATAGCACAGTGGTCCAGACCTGATATTAGCTATGCAGTAGGCATATTAAGTAGATTGGTCTCAAAACCCACACTAAATGCCTGGAAAGGGGTAAAACAAGTTCTGAGATACCTCAAGCAGACAATTGGCTATATGTTACAATTAAATTCTTCTGAGGATGAAATGTTGAGTTGCTACTGTGATAGTGACTGGGGAAATTTGCCAGATAGAAAATCTGTCACAGGACTAGTCATAATGGTCGGTGGAGCTTTAATCAGCTGGCGGTCACGCAAGCAAGACGTTGTAAGTGTGTCATCAACGGAATCAGAGTACGCCGCATTGAGTGAATTGTGCAACGAGGTGATTTATTTCAAGCATTTGTTGGCAGATTTAAATGTAAATTGTGGAGAACCAGTACAAGTTTACATTGATAATCAAGCTTGTATAACCTTAAGTAAAACAGAGGGTTTCAAATCGCGTTCCAAACATATCTCTGTAAAATACCAAAATGTACGTTGCTGTGTACAAGACAATGTAATCACCTGTACTTATGTGTCAAGTGAAGAAAATGTAGCAGATGTGTTAACTAAACCATTGGCAAAGGTAAAGAACAAGCGAATGTGCAAGGGTTTAGGTTTGCTGGAAAAATGATCTCCTACATAGGTGTATTTGGAGTTAATTGTTCAGCAGAATCTGTGAGGGGGTGTTCAGTTTCTGTTTCAGTTTCTGTTAATTGGTTCTCGTGGGAAACTTGCAGATTCTAGCTTCACCAATTAACTCAAGCTGGTGTCAATTTACTCTTGGCAGAAAGCCCAGGTCTGCTTGACCTAGAAACCACTCACTCTGATTGGTTAACGAGCAGCGCTCAACTCTGTTATCTAGGGATTGCTAGCACAGTTTGGTGTGAGGTGTGTTAGGAGTCAGAAGTGCTGTGTATGGTTTTGAGAGAGAGAAAGGAAGGAAGGATTTATTTTGCTTTTATTTGTATGCAGAAACTCTGCTGGTTTTATTATTTTTCCTTTTAATAAATCCTGTAAATAGTTATTCTGAGTCTAGCTGACTAGTCATTACTGCCGCAACTAGCTTCCTCGCTGTGCAGGAAAACTCTGCTACGTTTGGGCTAAAGCCAGTAGGGCTATGCCTGACACTCCAAAGTTCCATGAATTATTACATTAGATGATGACTTTCACAGCAGCTTCTGCCTGTTCCCATCGGCTGGGAGAGAACTCCCTTTAAGGCGTTGTGTCATCAGTTGATGAGTGCTGATAGATGCTCTGTGCTCTCAGCACCAGTTGCAGGCACAAAGGGACATCTAAGGGGATCCTTCTCCATACCCATCAGCTGATCAGAGCTGAGGGGATTTCCTTTGAAGGTGTGCTCTCAGCACCAATCAGCTGACCAGCACTGAGAGCAACCCCACTGACTGCATTAGGGAGTTCCCCATGACAAATTTTGTCATGCAACCAGTCCAGTCAGATATTTACCTGCTCCACACCTGATGTCACATATGGCATCATGTGCTGGGCAGGTAGGTGCAGCTGGGGGAATTATTAGGCCTGCAGGTCAGAGGCTCCCCCCCCCCCTGCTCTAGGCACTCTCACATGAAGGTTGCAACCTTCCCCTTGTGTCTGGTATCTTTCCCTCGTGTCTTCTCTTGTACTTGCAGGTTCCACTAAGCTATTATGGCTAATAGACCTGTCCTTGCAATTGTCAATTCTTCCCCGCAGCCATAATTTGATAGAAACTGATATGAATGTTAATAAAAATAATTTATGTGTTATTGGCCTGATGGTCCGAGTTGTAACAATGGCAGGAAATTCAATTAGTGTTATGAAGTCTTGGAGGAGTAGCTGTTTACCTCAGTTTCCTCACCCATGATAAATTACTTCAGCATCAACTTTATGGGCGGTTGTTCTGGAACAAGATGAAAACCATGTAAAATATCTATGTTACCTTTGGTTAAATTCTGCAGCTGTTGTGAGTCAGTGCAAAAGATAGACAGGATAAACGGTTGCATGTGCTTTTTCCCCCCTACACTGAAGTAGGAAGGATGAGATCTCCTCCCCCGCTGCCACTTCACACCAATTTTAAAAACAGAGTATCATGATTCAGAAAATTCACCTCACTAACGACTGTGTCATCAGAAGAGATTCAGATGTAGGGAAGGGAATAAGGCTGTGGCAGAGAGCGTTTTACTTGTGGGATTGCTGTAGGTAGGCTGACAGAGAGGAAGTGGCAGAAGGGTTCTTTAAAGTATGTGACGCTGATCAACTTTTGTGGTGCGCATGTGGGCCACAATACCTCTTGCAATTGTCATGTTGAAGGTGCAATTCAGTGTGTGCAACAGAAACTCTTGACTTCTGGAAAGATTTATGATGGAATGCTAAAAGCTGCAGAGCTGAAGTAGCAAGACTTTTTCAGCCTAAGGTCTGCACTCCCTTCTGGTCAGTCTTCTGGGCAGAGCCGTCTTTAGCATATGCACTGCAAAGATCCGCCCAGCGGCCCCCCCCCCATCCAGAGATGAAACAAGCCCACGGCTCCACCGGTGACTCTGACCACCGGTTATTTTTCTTGTGCGCTCCTTCTACAGTTGCAGCCTTGGGCTGGAGGCTCCTTCGCCGAGCCTTCACCTTGCCGACCCACCTCTGGAGCTGCTTGCCGAGGGGAAGTTTCCAAGGTTATAATTAATTTGCAGCAATTAAAGCGCGGTTAAGAGAGGAGGCACGGAACAGTGGCGAGGCTCCCCCCCCAAAAAAATCTCCAAACGAAACAGGTGTGGGTTGGCCCTCCCTTGATCCCAGATTTCTTTTCTTAGCTGGTTGGAAACGGTTCGCTGGATGATTCTTCTTTCGATCCCACGAACTTGAGCGGAAAAGCGGAGAGCGCCATCGCTGGCATGGCGCATCTTTGGTAAATGAGTGCACAAAGTCGAAAGTCCTTTAGTGAAACAGTAGGTATACATTTTGGTAATACCTAGGTATATATGTATTTTGTTTTTCTAGCTTGATCAAAATTATTTATTATTTCATAACAGGTAGAGTTTAGGCATCTTCAGCGGCGGGTGCCTGGCGCCACCCAGAATTCAGTGTCCGGGTGCCCCGCACCCCTTGCACCTCCGGGTAAAGACGGTGCTGCTTCTGGGGGCCACAGGCCAGTGTTGGGCTGGGCCAGAGGGCAAAAGTGGGTGGAGCCATGAATGCAAATTTTGCTGTTCTACACCAGACTAGGTTCTATGCATATACTGTACCTCTATTCTTCATTCAGGGTTCAAGGACTCATCCAGGCAGGGCTAGCAAGGGGTGCAACCAAGGGAGAGTCCCAAGGGCCAGAGTGACTTTCTCATGCTCTGGGTCAGTGATGGATCCGGCCCACTTATGGTTTAACAGTCACTCTCTTCCTAGGAAACTCTGGGAATTGTAGCTCTGTGAGGGGAATCAAGCTCTCCTAGCAACTCTCAGCACCCGTAAACAAACTACAGTTCCCAGGATTCCTTTGGGAGAAGTCCAGACTGTTTAAGTTGTATCACAGTGCTTTAAATGTCTAGTGTGGATGTGCTCTTGGCTTCCCTCCCTCTCTTTCTCCCCCTCTCTCTTTCCCCTTTTGTCTCCTTTCCCAGTGGAGAGAGACTGCTCTTGCCAGAGGTCAGAACTGATCACTTGCAGAGAACAGCATGCAATCTTAGGGCCACAGGTTTCCCACTTCTGATATAGAGCCTGGCAAACTGTGGCAGTATAACTTCTGTCTTCTGGGCGGCAGCCCAACAAGTCAGAGCTCGCAAGTTACCCAGCCCTAGCCTAAAGGGAGCAACACAACAAGACAAATGGGCTTTCGGGTCTTGTAGCACCTTCAAGGCTAACAAATTTATACACCAGGGTGTATCAGATACTAATCCATTTAACATGTTACTGGATTCTGCTTTGTTTGCTGCAGCGAATGAACACTGCAGTCCTATCTTATGTCTGTTCGGAAGTCCTGTTGACTTCAATGGGACTTTTTCTCAGGAGCCCTCATAAGGGAGCTGTTCCTGAAGGAAGAACTGTGACGCGAGAGACTCCATCAAGCAAGGCCTCCTTCCACCTGCCTTGCTCTACTCTCTAGTCCCTGATTCTAAATGTATGTTGTATTATTTTATGTACTGTGGCTTGCCGTTGTTTTATTGATTATAGTTTAGATATTATTTATTGTAACGGTTGAGTGGATTTCTGTTTACCTTTTATATGTTGATATTGTTGTTGTTGTTTAGTCGTTTAGTCGTGTCCGACTCTTCATGACCCCATGGACCAGAGCACACCAGGCACTCCTGTCTTCCACTGCCTCCCGCAGTTTGGTCAAACTCATGCTGGTAGCTTCGAGAACACTGTCCAACCATCTCGTCCTCTGTCGACCCCTTCTCCTTGAATACCCAATATCAGGGTCTTTTCCAGGGAGTCTTCTCTTCTCATGAGGTGGCCAAAGTATTGGAGCCTCAGCTTCAGGCTCTGTCCTTCCAGTGAGCACTCAGGGCTGATTTCCTTAAGAATGGATAGGTTTGATCTTCTTGCAGTCCATGGGACTCTCAAGAATCTCCTTAGTTTATGCTACTCTAATGATTGTTGAATGTTACTTTTTTGATGTAGGTTGCCTATTTTAAAGTTATGTTTTATTCTCACATTTTTGTATTGCATTAGATTGTTATAAGATGTACATTTTTCGTTTCTTCAGGTTGTAAACCGCCTTGAGTATTGTAAGATAGAAAGACGGTATACAAATTAAAAATGATGATGATGATTGAGGTTAGGATTGCAACAACCCCTCTGACTATCATTTCTTAGTCTTGAACCACCCTCTTATGCTCAGAGCCTTTGTCGTCTGTTAAGCTCTCTCCCAAGCCAATTGCAACTGATGGCTGATTTTTGCCATTCTAGCCATGAGCAATTCTAGCCAGGTCTACTCAGAAATAAGCTCTACCGAGTTCCTTGGGGCTTACTCCCAAGTAAGTGTATCGAGTCACAGTCTCAGGCAGCCACTAATCTTTTCTTTGTGTGGGAAGAGCCATACACCTTTATTCAACAAAGCTTCAACATAATATTAGCCTTTGGCATCTCAGGATTAGCATTCCAAATGAGAGAGGAAATAATTAAAGTCTCTGTGGGTTGGAGGAGCTCTCCCTGGGAGATGGATCTCCTCACAACTTTTCTTGGACTCAGCAAGTTTCCTTTCTGAATGGGACTGGAGGTATATAAAAGCTTAAACCCATGAGTGACCTCTGTTGGCTTCTACACCATAGACGTCTGCATATAGGATCTGAATAGGACCCTACGTGTTTATTATTACAGAATGTTTTCATTACATCGACTGCCACTAAAGTAGACTTTAATTTCCGCGAGACAAAGATCCCTGGGTCTCTCTTTGGGGAATATATAAAATGGTTTGAAAGGAAGGCAATTAACTAAGCCATTAAATGTGCGGCTTTTTAGTTTTACGCGCACTTCACAAAAGGGAAAGGATAATTTATGGTCGGGTAATCGGATTTTGTACTTTGCCAAACATTTGTATTTTATGTCGGGTGAAGACGAACTTTTATTTCTGACAGCCTCCCTACCCGAAAATGGTACCTTGGAGAATAGCTGCTGAGTGATTCAGTGTGATCAACCCGAAAAGGTGAGCTAACCTGAAATAGCTTTAGTGCAAAAGCCGTGGGAGGCGTGTAGCTTTTCTCCAGATAAAAGAGAAGTCAGTATACATGGGGGAGAGTCCCCGCATAGTTTTCACCTCAACAGGAGGGCATTTGCAAAGATTCCCATGGTGTTAAAGAAATATTGCATTGGAAACCTGTCATCTCTGTTCATTTTCCATGGAGATTTGATGAATACTTGACTCCTACCGCATCACCATTGACAGGATTGTTCCGGAAAAGGCCGCACTGAGACCAAAACAAAGCATTCTTTAAAACAAAGCATGTGCATCCACCGGAACCACAGAAATGCAAGCAAAATCCTAACTTCCATTCATTTGGGATCAGGAGCGAGATCTTGGTATCCAATATTTTAATTACTGTGATAGGGGAAAGCTCAGGCTCTCCAAGTCTCTGTATCTGGCTCTTAGGAATCAGCTAAGGTCACATCTACTCCCCAGCCACACTCCCTACAAGCCTTGCTTTGCCTCCTCCTCCATTGAAATTTGTAAAATTATACATGGCATGGAGAAAGTGGACAGAAAAAACCCAGGGTATGGCTCAGTTGGTAGAGCACAAGGCTTTTAATCTGAGGGTCATGGGTTCAAGCCCTACCTTAAGCAAAAGATTCCTGCATTGCAAGGGGTTGGATTGGGTGACAATAACAATAATAATACTTTTATTTATACCCCGCCCTTCCTGGTTCAAAAACCGGGCTCAGGGCGGCGAACAACAAACTTAATACACTTAATTATAAAAGCAGCATAAAATACAGTATAAAAACATGAATAACAATAAAATTCAAAAATAAATTTAGGGGAAATAAGCATTAGATAATTCCCAGGGCTAGCTGGCTGAATTGGTCCTACTTGGGCCAGCGAGGAGCCCAGGGGAGAATTAGCTGTGGGGTCTCAGAGCGGGTGATCTTCATAAAAGGGGAGGGGGAGGGAAGGGAAATAAAAGATCAGGCTGAATTCACATAAAAGGCCAGGGTCCCTTCCAATTCTATGGTTCTGCTTTATGAGATAAAGGAAAGTAGTTCACACAGCACTTAGTTAAACTATGGAACTCACTCCCACAGGACGCAGTGGTGGCCACCAACCAATTATTTTAAAAGGGGATTACACAAATTCATGGAGGAGAGGGCTATTGGTGGATGCCAGCCATGACGGCTATGCTCCGCCTCCACCATTGGAGACAGTACAGTGGTACCTTGGTTCTTGAACTTAATCCATTCCAGAAGGCCATTCGACTCCCAAAACCATTCGAAAACCAAGACGCAGGTTCCGATTGGCTGCAGGAGCTTCCTGCACTCAAGCGGAAGCCACGTCAGGCGTTCAGCTTCCGAAAAATGTTCGTTTACTTCCGAGTTTGCGGCATTCAGGAGCCAATTGGTTTGGCAACTAAGCCATTCTAGAATCATGGTACCACTGTAATGCTTCTGAATACTTGTTGCTGGAAAGCCTCTCCTCCTTCCAGAGGGGAGGAGTTGTGAGCGGGAGCTGTTTCCCACGTTGGCAGGGGGCGTTCCGGCCCCTGCTCAGCTGTCCCGGCTGCCGCACTGCGCCACCTAGCAGCCAGCCAATCAGGCGAAGGCTCAGGGGTGGTGTTAGCCGCTCAAATGAGGCCGCGGCAGCACTGCCCTCTCATTGCGCTGCTGGTTTTCGTCGGATCACCCACCCATCCTCCCTTTAGTTCTTTGCTTCGTTCTTGACCTTGCTAATGGACCTGTGGTTGGTCGCCTTGGTTGGCCAAGGGGCCTGGTAGGAATTTTTATCCAACTAGCAAATTGACACCAGCCATATGGTTTTTCGCCTACCTCGTAGCAAATCGTCACAACTTTTTAGGTATTGGCGGTTAGGCATTGGAATATGTTTGTGTATTGGAGGGCAGGGTGTGGCCATCGCCTACCCCTCCACTTTATGGGCATTCCGTTAAAGCAGCCTTTCTCAACCTGTGGGTCCCCAGATGTTGTTGAGCTACAACTCCCATCACCCCTAGCTAGCAAGGCCAGAGCTCAGGGATGATGGGAGTTGTAGTCCAACAACATCTGGGGACCCACAGGTTGAGAACAGCTGCATTAAAGGAATCCAGCGTTCGTGGATCCTGTCCGGCGCCCTTGCTGGGGGCTAGGGCCATGGCATGACCCCCGGTGACATCAGTGGGAGCTTTCACTTGTATTTGCATCAACAGGCTCCTCCCCTGGTGGTTAACCCTTGATAGACTCACCCCTCCCTGAGGGGGCGGAGTCACGCTCTGTTGCCTAAGCCAATACCTCTCACATGCCGAAGTCAATAATGTTGTGGCCTTTTTTAGCCCATTAACCTAATATACTGTGTCCATGTGTCTTTCTTAAGCGGGTGGCAGGTCCTGGAATCACAAACCTCAGGAAGGGATAGGGCTCTTGTGCTCAAAGCCTGGTTAAGGGTTTCCCATAGACATCTGCTTGGCCACTGTGGGAATAGCATCCTGTTCAAGATGAGACATTGGCCCGATCCAACAGACTCTTCTTATGTTCTTAACAGTTCTGCTGTCTTTTCCTCTCGGAACACGGCCCTGTAGCAGCGCTGGTGCATGTTCCTATGTGTGCTCCGTCACAACCATGCAATAGCTCATCATAAAACTAAAATACAACTCCAATTTTCATTTACATCCCCATAAATAACAGGCAAAGCTAGATGGACCCCAGCAAACAGGAAGAATATATTTTAGCCTTCATCCCTTAGGCAAGAATTCAATATTATCAAACCCCCCAAAGGCTGCAGCGCCAGGAATATGTTGATAGCACTAAAAGTCTACATCTTGTAAAGCCAGTTGGAAGTCAGTTTAAAATACTCCTATTACCTTGGACCAGAGCCAGACTGGGAACCTGAGGGCTGAATAGCTTCCCAACAGAAAGCATTGCAGTCTGAGAATGATAAATTGCAAATCTTTTAAAAGTTAAACGCTTGGACGGACGCTTTGCATGTTAATCCGTAAGTAAGGTCCCCTGAAATTAATGGGACGTGTTGCCATGTAAGTGTACATAGAGCTGAAGTCTTGATTAAGGGTTTTCCCATGGTGAGCCTGCTGCCTAAAGCCAGTCGCTCTGTGAAATAAAAGCTTGGTTTTGAGATTGCAGACAGGCACAAAACTGTCACAAGCTAGCAACGTTCTATTTTGCAAAAGCCATTAAGGCAACTTTCACTTCGAGATGTCGCGTGTCGACTTGCTGCCCACAGTGATTTTCTTTTCTTTCTTTCTTTTTTGCATCTGAGTTATAAACTTCTCTGAAAAATGGAAGTGCTGACACGGTCTGAACTCCAGTTTCCTGAAAGTGATGCTTATAATATTATTCTGGGAGTCTAATAAGTCCCATTGTGAAAGTAATTTGTCAGTCTAACCCTACTGGCAAATTTGTAAAAGGTCAGCACAGACTATTTGTCAAAGTGAAATACATCAGCTGTTTCATGTTCTGCTTCCAAAATTCGAGTCATCATACCATATTAGGAATTCTCTTTCTTTCTTTCTTTCTTTCTTTCTTTCTTTCTTTCTTTCTTTCAGGAAAACTGGCTTTTTTCATGGAACAGATGGAGGGAAAGGACCTAATCTGCCTGAAATTGTTTCACTATTTGTTCTCATTCTGCTGGACTGAGTTTTGGAAAAGAAATTTTACTTTCAGATTGAGAGCCCTCTGCAAAACTTCAGTCCAGAATGGGTTGCTTGCTCTTTTTGATATATACAGTCGTGCCTTGGTACTCAGACGTTTTGGCTTCTGAACGCCGCAAACCCGGAAATGAGTGTTCCGGTTCCCAAACGTTCTTTGGAACCTGAACGTCCAACAGGGCTTCCACAGCTTCTGATTGGCTGCAGGAGCTTCCTGCAGCCCATCAGAAGCTGCGCTTTGGTTTCCAAATGTTTTGGAAGTTGAACGGTCTTCCGGAATGGATTCTGTTCAACTTCCAAGGTACGACTGTACATACAGAGGCTGCCTATTAGTCACTGAGCCAGTTTTAAAGCCCTGAAAAAGTCTGGACCAGATTACTGGTCCCCACACCCACTACTCACTGACCTGTAAGTGCATTATGATCAGCAGAAGGAATCAGGCTGTTTTTACTGCTGATTATTGGTCAACGCATAAGCAGGCTTTTTCAGTGGTGGAAGCAGCGTATTGAAATACCCTCCCCACCGAAATACAAGCGACCTTATCAGTATGGGCATTCCACCGGCTCTTTAAAACTAGTGTTCCCCTGAATTTGAACCGCTTGGTCCACCTGTTTCAATTGCTCCATTTTGTTATGCTTTTTTTTAATTGGGCTTGTTTTAGTGTATATTTTAAATATGGCTGGGTTTTTTTTTAATGTTTTGATGGAATTGTCTAGTGCTTTATGCATGGATTTTACAATTGGTTTTGTGCTTGTAAAGCACTTGGAATAAATACCAATAATACATACAACAAAGGGCTCACCTTCAGTTGCTGCCATATTCAAGTATATTCACATTATTCTTTACCACAGATCTACCCCACCCTTTCTCCAAGGAGTTCAGGGGCTGTCCCAGATGATTTAATCACCCTGTTAGGCCATGGGTGGCCAACACGGTGCCAAACTACAACTCCCATCATCCCTGACCATTTGCCATGCTGACTGAGGTTGATGAGAACTGTAGTCCCACAACACCCAGAGGGTACTATGTTGTCTACATTATGCAAGAATGTCCCATCATTCAAGATTCCAGACCCAGCATTGCTGCATGACTCATTTGATCTGCATGTGAGGAGGTTCATGATGTTTCTACAAGGGACAGGGCCTTTTTTATTGCGGTGCCTCCATGTTACAAGTCCATCTTCAAAGAAGTACATCTGGCACTTATACTACAAGCCTTTCAGTGCCACAGCCCAGGAATTTTAATTATCTCCTTGCCCCCAGGCACTTTAGCAATTTGGATTATTTGTCTGTTCTAGTTTCGGTTTGGTTGTTTTATTTCGCATTTCCTTAAGTTTTATTGTTTATTCAACACTTTTGTACACAGCCCCGTCTCCTTTGGCAAATGGTGGTTCACAAGTATTTTCAAGATATCAGTCTTTAAAAAAACTAAAAAAACCTGCCCCCCAGGTATTAAAGCCAGGGGGTAAAAAAAGCTTGAATAATCAAAATCCAGAGGAAAAATGCCCCAGGTATCAGAAGTTTGTGGATAGACATTTCATTCTGATTGCTATGCAGTTTACAGCTTGTGTGAAACATGCAACAACTTTTTTAACAAGGCACAATGGCAATAAGCAATGATTTAGGACATTAAGTTGAACACTGTATAGGAATTTGAAATGGACAAAATCCATTCTGTCTGCTGTGTGCTCTGTCCCTCTTCTCGGCCGTGCTATTAATGCCTTTGCCAGTTTTATCGCTATCCGCATTGATGCTTTTGGCTGCTAATTCGTATAATTTCAAAGTTTTTTCCATTAACTGCCATGTATAATTGTAATCTAGGTGGGACCATATAATAGTATTATTAGGCGAAAGGTTTGGCATCACCAAGCAATTTCCTGGAATCTGGGGCCAAAAGCGGCGAAAGCTTTGCCAAATAAATGTGCCTCTATGTAGTAATCCTGAAAATCGAAGCAAAAAATTTCACAAGCTGCTCTGAGAGGTCCTAAGGCTGAATTTAATAGGGCTACTGGTACAATGGAAATTATAGTAGTATTGTACAGATACATTTTTGTGTGTGTGACTATCCATCTTTCTTCTTTGCTTTGGGTTTAGAGGTGTAAGTGGTCCTTACTATGCTGTCTATCCACTAAAGATTGGCTGTTAGTTCTTGTCACATGTTCCAGAGACAGGGAAAGTCTCATCTCTCCTCTATGCATGTTTACATTGGTGTTTAGGACTGAAACTTGAGGCCTAATCCAGGGACGGAGAATCTGTGGCCTTTTCAGATGTTGCTGGACTCCCTCTCTCATCATACCTGTCCTTTAGTTATGCTGACTAGGACTGATGGGTGTTTGGAGTCTAACAACATCTGGTAGGCGATAGGTCCCCCGTCCTGGGCCTAATCAAATGAGCTTGAAAGGAAGATGCAATCCACTAGGGCAGTCTATGTGGTGTCCAATGGCCAAGAGTCAAAGATGATGAGAATCCAACGACGTCTAGAGGGCACCAGTTTGGCTGCCCCCAGTCAACTCTGACTGATGGTGGCTCTTTCCCATTATATGCTACCTAGAGATGCTCCAAATTGACCATGTGTCAGGCTTCAGAAAATCCGACCCCCCTCCCTCATGGCAGGCTTCCAATAATGGAAATACAAGAAGCTCTTACCGAGGTATTTTATTCAATATTCACAGAGAGAGATGTCTCTAGGATAATGGCGTTGCTCTGAGTAATCTCCTCCCCCCTTTTTTACTCTCAGCCGTCAGCAGCTCCACCCCTTATACGGTGGCTGCGTAAGGCCCTTTGTCTATTCGCTTTCTGCTCTCCCACTTTCACTGCCCTCCTGGTCCTAGGAGAAGGGGGGTCTGGAATGCTTTCTAATGATAATGTGTCAGCCAGCTGTTCTGGCTCTGCTACTCCCCCTCGTCTTCTTCCATTATCAGCTTTGTCCTTCTGTCTCAGAGTCAAGTTGAACCACTTAACCTGACCTTTGTCTGCTACCGTTGGCCTTTGCCTCTGCTTCTCACTCAGAGCGGGGCAGGGCAGCAGGGTTCCAGCCCTCTTCTGGCCAGCAGTATTTGCGTTGCCAATCATTCTTAAGAGATCAGTACTTTGCGCTCTTTGTTTCTTGCTAATGGTCCATCTTCTCCCAGGCCAGTTCCTGAGCATGGAAAACTGGTTTGGCTTATCTTTTTGACACTGCTAGATTTTACATCTGGCAGCTTGCCTCATTGCTTTATTTCTAACATTTACTAAAGCTAAGATTTTAAGGATGTCTGGCCCTCACAAACTCATAATAGGCCCAATAACCTGTGTCTTTTGCTCAGTGAACAATACACATTTGCTTAATTTGTACAGAAGAAATGGCAGAAAGGGAATGGGGACAAAGAAGGGAATCTTTTTCAAGCCTTCACTGTAGGTGTTCTTCTGGCGATGAGTAGGAGTTCTCCCAGTAATAATATTTTTGCTAATGGAATAGCAAACTGGCACATCCTGTCGGGTCAGACTATTGAATGGGCTCAGCAAACATAGGAAGCATAGATTGTTTTTCTACAGAATTATTAATAACAAAAGCCATATAAAAATCAAATTGAATGCATTTTAGGAAGCCTCACTTTTAAACATCAATGGAAGTGTTAATCAACAGCAGCTGTTTTAATTTTGTATCTTAGTTTCATTTGTGTTCCCAGCGTGGTAGACATTGGAAAGCCTTAAACATCCCAGCCGCTGTTATTTTATTTTTGTGTTTCCAGTTTATGTCCCGTGAACTGTGGGCTTGAGCGCCAGACAGCTCTTCCATTCAAACCTGTGGGAATTGCTTTCAAATGAATGTTTTTAAGTTTGAGCTCTTTCAGGGGACGGGATGCCATTCTGTGCACGAAAAAGTATTGCAACTTTTTCCATTGGCCCCCCTTCTATATGACTTATAACATCTTCTAGGAGGAAAATGTTATGGAAGATTATGGAAGGCAGATGCATTAAAGACAGAGTCAGAAGATACATGCTTGGTTAATCCAACAAGTTACCCACTTACCTGGGAGTTTTTTGTTGTTGGCATCTGTCTGTCTCGAGAGACGATGGAGTGCACCTCCAGGGGTGCTGTCAAACAGCTGGAGAATCACAGCGCCTGCTGTGGCTGCAGAAACCAGTCATCCCCCTCACTGAGGACACCCGGGGTGACCCACACCCCCTGCACCTATGCCACTGGAAGTCCCTAACTCTTCGAGGGTTTGAAACCCATCAGCTACCCTCACCTGGTTTAGCCAGCCCATCAAAACAGTTTCCTGGGGTGTGATCGCTATCACATGCTGACAGCTTTTAGGAGCCACAGGGCAGGGTGGGGACTAAAGGTGGACAAACAACCCCAGAAGGGGTTAGTCTTTTCATAAGCTGACAATGATAGTGGCTATTCTGCAGTTAACATATAAAACTGCCATCCTGAGTCATGGCATTGGTCAAACCCTGCATTACGTGCTGGGCCCAGGGGTTAACCCAAGCAATGCGGTCCAAGTCTGGTCCCAAATCAAAGGGTTCCATGAGGAGTCAGTCTCACAGGGCCAAGGCAGGAAACCAGGCAAGTTCTCACAAACATCAATGTTGCTCCCACAACCTGGGGCGGGGTCTGACAGCCTTTTATCTTTGTCGGGGTAACGGCCGGTCCTGATCCCCCGGTGACTCACCTCCCTGTCTCGCCTGAAGGTGAGCACTCCTCCTGCAAGTACTCAGGTCTCTCCTTCTCTCAGACCTGAATCTCTGCAGCTCGGGAGATGTCGGTGGGGTATCAGACCCAGAGGCCACCTCAGCCTCTCCTGACCCAACCAGTAGTGCAGCAGCCGTAAGTGATTGTCCAGCTGAAGGCAATGAGGTAATCCCCGCATCTGGAGCCAGGGCAGGCTCAGGCCCCTGACTTGGCCCAGCTGGTGCTTATTACAGGGGAACCTGTGCAGACTGGGGCTCTTCAGAATCAGGCCCCAAACTAGGTTCAGATGCCGCCTGAGGTAAAGGATCCGGTGTGGACTGAGACTCCCCTGGTTCCGAGTCCGAGTCCCAGGCCACCACACATTAGCTGTTATGACTGGCAGGGGCTAGTTTTCTGGAGATGCTGAGGATTGAATCTGGGATCTTCTGCATGCTGCTCTCAATGGCTGAGATACTGCCTCTTCCTTTAAACAGGGGTGGGGAACCTGTGGACTCCAACTCCCATCAGCCTCAGGCAATATGGCCAACTGTCAGGGATGATGGGAGCTGGAGTCCATGCACATCTGGAGGGCCACTAATTCCCCACCCCTGCTTTAGACAAATATAACTGACCAGCCAGCTAGTTCTGAGTTGTTTGAGAACTATCACACCTATATCACACATAATTAGGTACAAGACGGTCAGCATTTCTGAGAATTGCTTCAGACCATTTCCATTCTAATTGTGTGTGTGTGCGCGCGCGCATACACACACGTGCTTTAATGAGGTGTGTGTAATGTCTCGCTCCTGACAAAGCAAACCAAAGTCCTCTCAGTAGAGTGAAGCAACAATTATTTCTAGACATTCAGTATGATTATTTCTCTTGCCTGAAATGTTTTCAGCACAGTTTAATTTTATTCCTTGCCAAAGACTATATTTCTTTTTCACAAGGGCAGCCAATGTGCAACTGAGCTGTGGGATCCAGATCACAGATCAGCACAGACACATCGGTATCTGCACGAAGCCCAGAGATGTTAGTGTGTGGTCCTCCTACACACCGCCATTGTATCCGTCTTTGTAGATACAGTGTGCCTTGTGTCGAAGCCAGACTTTTACTGCAGTCAGATCTTGTACCTGCGGCCAAATCTGGGGATCAGTTCAGGGCCACTGCAGATAACCTGAGGGGAAATGCTGAATGGAGGAAAGTAGTCCAAGAACACAGTGCTGACTAGGTGAAAAGTGCAAGCAGGCAGAGACCAAGATGCAGGTTGCAGCTAAGAGGACAATCCAGGATCTGGGAAGAATGCAGGAAGCAGCAGGGGTATTGAAGGAAGGCAACTGAAAAAATGCTTGCTTGGACATCTGTGCAGGGCGACTCTAAACTAGGTGTCTAGAGGACAGCAGATGGGAGTTCTTGCTATGCTGATCTGGCAAGGACAAGAGGCCAAGCTCCTGGGATGGCTGCCCAGTCAGAAGTAGGGCTGGGCAATATCTGGTTTTCAACATTGTAATATACCACCATCTAAACATCACAACATACCGCTCTATGATGATGTCTGAAATAAGGAGGGAGCTATGTAGAGGCATTGGCTGGCTTCACGGTTTCCTCCACATTGTGATTTTTGCATAGCACCCGAGCACACAATTTTTGACACTGCCAGGTCAAAAATTATGAAACCAGTATGATATGGACTTGAAACTGGTTTTGGGCAATATATCACCCAGCCCTAATACACATCTTGATTTGTGATATGTTGCCAGGTCAAAAACTATGAAACAAATATCACGATATGGACTTCAAACCGGTTTTGGACAATATATTGATATGCTGCCCAACCCTAGTCAGGAGGGTCTAATTCAGGGATGGGGCTCTGGATGTCATCGGGCAACTCTGCATTAGACCCAGCCAGCTTGGCCAATGATCAAGAGTGATGGAAATTGGAGGTCAACAATATATTGAGGGGGACATGCTCCCTATGCCTGCTCTAATTGCTAACCTGTTGTGGGTACTGATATTAGGAATCCCTGTTCCTTGCTACACTTTCTGAGCATATATAGCTTTGACTGACTCACTAGGTTTGATTCCAGGCTCTTCCTTGGCGATTCCAGATTCTTCAGCTTTGCAGCCCATTTCTTCCACGGCCTGCTGTGCCCAACAGGTAGCAGTAGGAGGTGCAGAGACGCAACCTTTGTTTCAATGTTAGAAACATGTCCTGTTGTGCATAAAGCAGCTCAGGGCCCAATATCTAAATAAATATGGTGTCTAATTAAGGGTTCGTTTATCCTTGGCCAGTCCGGCATGATCAAGTGTAAGCAGGTCAGACCTGCCAAGTGTCCGACTGATCTGCCTGCCACCCACTTTGAAATCTGGTCTCCAGACTTCATTCTGGTTACTTTCACTCTCGCTGAGTTTTCCTAAACAATGCTGTTGGCAAATAAGTGAGCTGTTCAAGGAGCAGCCTTGAAAGATCCTGGCGATAGTAGGATGGGGCAGGCAAGCACTCCAGTTAAGCTGTATGTGAATGGGAACAGCCATTAAGGTGCTGGAAACTGGGGCTTAGTGAAAGTCGGAGAGGAGAGAGAAACAGATGTAAGAGCTGGCAGGACCATAGTGGTCCAGAAAGACCATTGTGGTTCAAGAAATGGATAAGGAAAGTACACCAAGATCTGTGTTTACAAGAAACAAACAAGCCACCTAGCGGTTATCAGACCAAGGACCTATTCAGTCCAGCATTCTTCTGCCAACATTGGAAGCCAGATACTTTTGGAGAGTAATAATCACAACGCCATTTGGTCACTATGGCTAATGCCCACCAGTAGGCTCATATGCTGCAAATTTGCCTAATCCTGTGAAATTTCATCCAGATCTGGAGGTGGTGCCGTGTCATTTGATCAAGTCACTTCAGCGATGATCCATTGTCAGGGACTGGCAGGACACTGATGAGTGTAAACTAGGGGAAGCAGGGTTGGGAAGAGAGAGTGGCAGTGGTCTTTGGGGACCTGTACCAGCCAGGAAGCAAGAATCAGAGGCAGGGGAAGCTTCAGAGCTGGAAGAAGAGGAGGATGAAGAGGCAGGCCAGGCAAGTGAAGGGCTGAATGCTTCCCCACCCTCTCCTGCACCACTATCTCCCAGAATCAGGAAATAATTGAAGTGGGAAGAGCAGAAGCAGCTTCTACATGGGTGTAGTCTCTGGCTATGTGCATGCAGCGCATAAACTGGTGGAGGGGTGTGGTTTCTAGTTGCTGCAACTTCTCCATAGAGTGCGGACCAGGGAATAGCTGCCTAGACACCAGATTGGCATGCATAGGTATCCAGAGCTGTAGAAGCGACTGTGTTACAGTATTTTTCGCTCTATAAGAAGCACTTTTCCCCTCCTAAAATGTAAGGGGAAATGTGTGTGCATCTTATGGAGCGAATGCAGGCTGCACAGCTATCCCTGAAGCCAGGAGAGTGAGAGAGATCCGTGCGCATTGATCCCTCTCGCTCTCCTGGCTTCAGGGATAGCCACGCAAAGCCTCCGGAGCACAGCGGGAGGAGCGCTCCTCCCGCTGCACTCCGGAGGCTTTCCATTGCTTTTGCTGAAGCCAGGAGAGTGAGAGGGATCGGTGCGTACTGATCCCCCTCGCTCTCCTGGCTTCAGGGATAGGCACCCAAAGCCTATTCAGGGCAACGGGAGGAACGCTTCCCCTGCCCTGAAGAGGCTTGGCTACCCCAGAAGCCAGAACAGCAAGAGGGATCGCTGTTTTCGCTGCACAGCGATCCCTTTTGCTGTTCTGACTTCGCTTCACTGGAGAGGTGCTGCGCAGCTTTCCCTCTCTGCGCAGCGCCTCTTCAGTGCTGAAGAGGCACTGCACAGAGAGGGAAATCTGCACAGCACCCCTTCAGCAAAGCGGGAGGAGAAACGGAGCCCCTTCCATTTCTCCTCCTGCTTTGCTGAAGGGGCGCTGCGCAGAGAGGGAGAGAATATTTTTTTCCTTGTTCTCTTCTAAAACTAGGTGTATCTTATGGTCGGGTGCATCTTATAGAGCGAAAAATACAATATCTTTGACAATAAAGAGTCAGCTCTCTGCCTTGTGCATTCCTTTGGCTGGGAAGTGCCCTCGGCATCCATATTTTTATAGTTATTTCAAACGGGGTTTCATGTTTTCACTTTGTAAACCAGTCTGATATTTCATGATATGATGGTTATAGAAACCAGCAAATGAACAAACCTTTTGCCCACAGTGCCAAAGCATCTACACACCAGCTTTGTTTCAGTTCCTGTGCTTTCTTACCCAAATCATGGTAGAGTCCCCATTTATCATACTAACAAGCAAATCTAAAAATAATAATGAAACCAGTAATCCATGGATGTTAGGTCTACAAATGGCTCCATATTATGGTAGCTATGAACCACCAGCGCCCAAAATACAGAGGCAGAATGCTTCTTACTACCTGATGCTGGTGACAAATAATTGGGTCAAATAACTGGGAAACACAAACACATTCATGGATTTCTTTTCAGGTTCCAGAGGTGATCATGGTTGGCCTCTGTTAGAAACACAATCCTGGGCTCTGGGCTGGTGTCAAGGGTCAGCATGGTTGGACATCTCTCAAGAGCCCACACCCCAGCAGGGGATCCACTGGCAAGGGTTCCCTGGCTCTCCTTCTCTTCCCCATTGCAACCCACTTGCTCTCCCACCTCTCACCCTGTCCCAGACTGTCTGTTGGCGTCCCAGCACCATGGAGAGCTCCTAGTGAGCTACTTGATCCAATAAGAGTTGGAAGCAAACAGAGCCCAACTGAGCTTCTTTCTCTAATACACATCTCCCGGGTGCCCTCTACCCCTTTGTTAAGAATTAGATTCTCACAAAGGACTGACCCTCTGGTTTGAGGAGGAGCACTTCTCCTGGGCTCCACAGCATGCTGCCTGGTGTGCTCCATGTAACAATGGATCAAAGTTGTGGTGTGGGAGACATTCAGTCCTCAGACTCACCGTCAAGGATGCTCCTCAGCCAAGGAATGCACTTAGCAAATAGTTAACTGCTGCCTTTGCTCTTTCCACTTCAATTCTCTTCTGGTTCTAGAAGACAGTGATGCAGAGAGGATGGGAAAGCACCCAGCCCTTCACTTGCCTTACCTGCCTCTTCCTTCTCTCCCTCTTGTGCTCCACTCTCCAGTTTTGACGTTTCCTCTGCCTCTGGCTCTTGCCTCCTGGCTGGTACAGGTCTCCACAAATCACAGGTCCCCTCTCCAGCGCCCTTCCTGAGTCAGACTGCCAGCTCCTGACAGGCAAACATGAGGGTCCTATGCAACCTGGTGCTGCAGCATCTGGTTCAGCGGGCTACTGCCTGCCATCTCAGATTCAGTGATCCCCTGATCTGTGGCATCAAGATCACAGCCAGGAATCTGGTCTGACTCCTTCACTGGTAGTTCTATAGGCTCAGACAGTGCCCTGGTCACTGATGGACTCTGGGAACACAACATGGGCAACACTGATGGTGAGAAGAGAGAAGAGTAGATACCAGTGGCTGCTTGCTGACTGGTTAAGAGCTGTAGCTCTCTAGCAACTGCTACAAGCTGCCCAAGGGAGGAGGCCAGCAGGGTGCTCCCTCACAGCTTCCACTGCCACTCAGGACAAGTGCCTGCTCATCCTCCTCCTGAGCTCAGTGGCAGTGACATTGGCAGGGAAAATAGGGACATTCCGGGATCAAATCAGAAGCCGGGGTGGCTTTTGTAATTCCGGGACTGTCTCTGGAAAATGGGGACACTTGGAGGGTATGGAATAGGCCAAATATTTTCTTGTATGGCTGCACATTCCGCTTCACTGATGGATTCAGTGCTGATTTGGGATGCCGTAAGTGAGGAGGGAGACTGGGGCCCTCATGGTTTGTGATCCCAAATACCTGTGAGAACATTCAAATAAATACACTCACTTCATTTATTTGAGTGTGTGATGGTGCAATCGTTTAAACAAATTAGGCGCCTGTGTTTATTTGATCGCCCCTCCTGTGTCCTGCTTTGAACATGTTGCTCCAATACACTTGCTTTTTCTCTGCGAGAGACGAGAGAGAGGGAGAGAGAGAAATTAAAATGCCACCCCCTTCTCCACTGCCTAATGTTATTGTAATGCTGTAGGAGAGATTTAAAATACACAAAAAGCCAGAATATTTAAAAATTATGACTCCCACAGGGCCTGTAGCTCAACCATATAGCACATGTGTTGTATATTAAGGTGGTGGTTCACAGTTTGTTTTTGTTGGACAGTCCTTTGGGATGGAGTAGCAGGTGAGGCCTCCCACTTTCCTCTATCTTCTACAGGGGGGCAAACGCTCTGGTAGCACAGAATAGAAACCAGGAGGTATGTGTGATGGTGGCTCCTTCCGGTGCTCAAGAGAGATTGTATGAGGAAGGAAAGCTGTGCAATTGCCCTTCTGGGCTCCACAGCAGGAGTTCCAAGTGTGTACCAAACAAAGCCCTTGAGATGTCTCCAGTGCTGAATGAGCACAATGCCACCCACCCAACTGGACTTCCGTTTCCTGTTCTCACCTCCAGAGCCTGCTCATGAGGGTCTTCTAACCTGATTTTGAGGGTGCATGGGAGGCTGAAGGGAACAGCAGGAGAAGAGAATGTTTTCTTGGGTGCATTGAAGTCTGCCTTACTAGCAGAACTGAAGCAACAGAGTGAGCAGAAGGCTTCGATGCTCCCAGGACTAGGACTCCGCCTCTCCTAGACTCTGGAACTTAAAGGAGCAACCCTCCAGGTGCATTGTCTACAGGGCAACCTGTGGGTGTGAGTCCCCAGTGTGAACGAGGCTGGTTCTTTTGGTGGGGATGTTCTACCGCCACTGTCCAAGTCCTTATGACTCTGAATACCAGTTGCTGAGAATCTCTTGCACTAAGGTCCTGCTTATGGGATCTGGCCAGCCACTGTGAGAGCAGGGTTCTGTACTTGGTGGGCTTTTGGCTTGATCCAGCAGAGCAGTCAGGAATCAGGATCAAAGAGCAATGGGGTTCAGAGAGCAAAGCAGATAGCAGCACAGAATCAGGACTGGAAGAGCAAGACCAGAAGCCCAAGACATACTAAAGCTCAGGAAGTCCTTGACGCTTATGTCAAGCTTGACTTCAAAAGCAAGTTATATATATTCCTCCCTGCACAGGGGGAGCCAATGGCTGGCCTGAGTGGGTAGAGCCAGGTCAGATCTGAAAGCTGCTTCCCTGCAAGACTTCAGTTCACCACAAGGGGCAGTGGCCAGCAGTTCCGGACGCCTCCACTCATATACAGTATTTGGATGAGTGCAAGAAACCACTGTGATGGATTGCTCTGTATGCAATCATGGAACTCATTGAGGGATCATTGTATGGAAAGGAAAATGACTGTGAAAAGCTGAGCCAGTCAATCGTAAAGAAAAAGTACGAAGCGACACTAGTAAACACTATATAAGCTGCCAGCGCCAAGACTTAGATCATTGGATATCTTCCAAGGAGCGCAGGCTCATTTGTTTATTTTTGTAATGAAATACTGTACAAGAAATACGCAAAAGATTGTAAAACGAGCCTATAGCTCAGACATTGTTTATATGTGAACATAAGATATTTGGGGGCTGTTGCCATCGTTTAAAGAGAGAGGAGGAGAGACCTTGCAAAAGAGTTCTTTCCAGTGTTTAGATAATTCCTATCTGTTAAATTGATAAGATTTATTATTAAGAAAACCATAAACCATTTCTTAACTGTTTGGAGGCTTTAGGCCTTTTTTATGATCCTCCATGATAGCTCAGTAGGGTTTACTAAATAGAACTACAACAGTTTCATAAGTAATTGCTTTCCCCTCCATTTTTCTTATGTTAATGCTCCACTTGTCAACTCCACAAGACTGCAGTGCTCTAGTTATACAATGAACAAGCATGGATTATTTTATTATTTTTATCTGATCGTTTTCTCCCGTTCCAAATTGTCACAATAGTGTCTAGGCAAATAGTCCAGAATGTCATCAAATCTGGATGTTGGTACCAAAGTTTGACCGATGGAAAGTTGACTTGTATCGAATCACACCATTGGCTCCTCTAATCAGTTTTGTTGACACTGATTGGGAGCACCTCTCCATGATTTCAGGTGCAGATCCCCCCCCCCAGCCCCCAGCCCTATCTGAAGTGACAGGGATTGAACCTAGGGACTCAGCTAGACTGGTAAAGAAAAAAGCAATTTATATGTGTTGCATATGCAATATAACATTGTGCCCCCATATGACGATGTGGAGTCCTGTTTTTCTCTATCTGTTTCCCCTGTTTAAATTTACAATGCTTTAACCTGAAACGCTTCTTTGATGTGTCTAGATCAAGCCTAGGTTCCTTCTCATGCAACACATGAGAGACACTACTGATTTTTTACCTCGTCCGCTGTTCAAGGCTCAGTGGAAAAGACAGAAGCTACAACAATGCCATGGGGCCTGGAACAGCACTGCCTTAAAATCTCCTTGAATCATTAATTCTCTCCCACATGACTCTGCCTGCCATTTCAGATCTTCCTCAGTAGCCCTTCTGCGGTCAGGACCTGGCTACTGGAGACAGGATTCTTTTTTTAATGTGGCACTATCCAAGCTGTGGCTCTCTCTGTCTCTGAGTGACACATTGGTCTGGCAATATGTTAACTCTTCAGTGCCCGACAAAAGTCCAGTCTGTTCTCTTATGCACTCAATGGCAATTAAGCCCTCTTTTTTAATTACTCTTGTTTTAACGGGATTGCTTTCTTGCAGATTTTAATTAAGGATGTATATATTTTAATCTTGTAACATGATTATACTATTGTGTCTTTTAATTGCGTTTGTTTCTATTTTAAAGTTTGTGTAACTGATTTTTATGCTTTGTTTAGTACTTAGAATCCTATTTTGGCATTAGTTTAAAATAATAATAATGATAATAATAGTTTTTAAAAGATCCTTTTAATTATTTTTAGGTGCTATTTTATCTGCTGGTTCTATTCTTGTGGTTTTATTTCTGCTGTTTTGGTTGTTTGTACCTTATTGTATTTTACTGTCATAAAAAATTACTATTATTACTATTACTATTCAGTGATAAACAGTGGGAGTCATATTCAGAGTAAATAAATGGACTTAAGTTATTTGTGTCTATTGATTCATTGTGTCCACTCTGAGCATGTCTTAATGCTGGATCATTTAAGGTGGATATTTGCATCTGAACCAAAATCCAAAATCACCAATTCAGCTGGTGTGTTTTGATTCCGATAAATTATATAAAAATTATTTCTTCCTTTCCTGTTGATCAGTTGTTGTATCATGGATGTTCTTGCTACAATTAGCACGTGGTTGTTTTGCCCTTAAGGTAACCAGGTCTCAAGCCATTCTCCAACCTGGTGCCCTCAGGATGTTTTGAACCACAGCTCCCATCAGTCCCAGTCAGCATGGCTGTTGTCCAGCCTCTGTCCTGGAGAATCTGTGGCTGGCAAACCAGCCTTAGCCTTATATGTGCATCCCAGCCACTAGCCACCCTTGAAATATTTTTCACTGTCTCTGCCATACCTTTGGTAGCAATGTTCCTCCAGGCATACATGAAGCTGAAGTGATGATTACAATAAGAGGAATTGTAAGAGGCTTTCCAGAACTGGGGTCAGGGATGACATCTCCATAAATCACTTGTAACCTTAACACAGACAGTCTTATAGGAGCTTTCCTGTCTGATGTAGAATATACATAGGTTAAAATATTCCCATCATATTTACCTTTCACTCTGAGGGTTACAGAAACCAAATTTCTGTCATCAACAATTATTAATGTTCCATTTTACCCTGCAGAGACTTTTAATAAAGCATTAAGCACAGCATTTGGACAGGCAAGGGCTAAAGGGAGAGAAGATGTGGTCCAAATATATAAAAGTGAAGGAGAGAGATATAAAATCTGAATATATAAAAGTGATGGAGAGAGAGAGAGAGAGAAAAGAGAGTGTGTTATGTAACATCTGTGTGCCACATGTACATAAATCACAGTGGGATTCTAAACATTTCTTCCTTCACCTACATGTAACTCAGCTTTTATAGTTCATAATTGTACTAAAAACATTATTATTTTTCTAACTTGAAAGTGACATTTGATGAAGTCTAGAAGAGAATCATTGCAAGCTGACTATGGACTTGGGACTTGTGAGACCCTCATGAAGCATCACTCTTATTTCATCACATAAAGTCTGGGAGTGAAGTAGATGAAAAACTCTGAATCTTAAGAGGACGCAAAATAAACAATACAGCTCGTGGTCAAGAAATGTGGTCAAATGAATAAACAAGGAGGCTCAATCAAATAGTTCTCTGCTGTTAGCAGTCACCAATATTGACATCCAGAGTACTTTACATCTAAGGAGGAATCAGCCTTTGGAGCAAGTTCTCATGCTCAGTTGATTGGACAAACCAATCAAATAGGTAGTAAAGGTAGCTTGCCTGAGATCTAGGATAACTGGGAGCATCCTGTAGGAGAACACAATTCCCTTCTTTTCAAATCCAAGCCCTTGGGAGTCAGCTAGCCCTGGCCAAGCCCTGCTTCATCTTTTATTTCACTCTAGAGAATAGAGCAAAAAGAGTCCATTCACTTGTATGGAGCAAGGGTATAGAGTTGCACTGGGGGAAAGTACACAAGTCTTCCTTTACTCTGGGTCCTGTTGTCTCATATGTCTAAAAGCTTGCCAGTCTCCACATGAGCTCACCTTTTCACCAAAATAATAATCCTAGAGACCCTTTTGCACATGAGTGGAGGCTGGTCCCCTAGGCTGAATGGGAGACTGTCTCCCTCACCTCAGTTTTGCCCTTGTAGAATTCAGCAGGAGGATGGAGACAAAACCAGCATTAGTTGGCTCTGCCTGCCATTGGTTCTGGCTTTCAAGGAGAAAACACAAATCCTTCTCCCTTCAGCTGTAGATTGTTGACAAGATGGGTCATTGGATGAGTGTGCTTCAATGTTGGGATGGGAAAACAAAATTAGGGCAGAAGAATAGCATGAGCTGGCTAAGCCCTTAGATACACAAGAAGCCAGAGCGTATTCTGGAGTGTATTGGTCCAACCTTGCCATTTGGCATACTGAAGCAGCCACCTGAGACAACATATTCTGAGGGGTGGAGAGTAGACAATGTTGTGTGTGCCCCTTAAACTAACCTGCTGTCCTCAGATATAGTGGAAGATGCTGTCCCATTGCCAGTGTTGAAGTAAGATTCACCTGTCCACCCAGCTGGCTTTGGTATGTAGAATGGGAGGCACCAAAATGTCTTGGGCCAACACAACCATGCATTTGACTCTACAGATATGGGCGCCAAAGAGCATGTTATTGCCACCGATTTGATACCCGCCTAAAAAAAAAAAAAATAGCCTAGTGTGGCCCCAGGTTCAGTTGATCTGGGAGAATATCTGGATTCAAAATGGCACCCAGTGACATGGGAAAACCAATCCACTCAATTTGCAAAGGTTAATTATCCCAGGATTTGTCAGCAGATGTGTGGATTTCACACAGAACTGTTGTTGTTGTTTAGTCGTTTAGTCGTGTCCGACTCTTCGTGACCCCATGGACCAGAGCACGCCAGGCACTCCTGTCTTCCACTGCCTCCCGCAGTTTGGTCAAACTCATGTTAGTAGCTTCGAGAACACTGTCCAACCATCTCGCCCTCTGTCATCCCCTTCTCCTTGTGCCCTCAATCTTTCCCAACATCAGGGTCTTTTCCAGGGAGTCTTCTCTTCTCATGAGGTGGCCAAAGTATTGGAGCCTCAGCTTCACGATCTGTCCTTCTAGTGAGCACTTAGGGCTGATTTCCTTAAGAATGGATAGGTTTGATCTTCTTGCAGTCCATGGGACTCTCAAGAGTCTCCTCCAGCACCATAATTCAAGAGTCACCATAGTTCAAGAGTCATAATTCAAGAGTCTCCTCCAGACCATAATCCATAAGTCACACAGAACTACCACTTGCAAATAGTTCACTACAGAGCCTAGATTTCCTACAGGTTTCTTTTGGGACAGAAACGCTCCTCACCTTGTTTATATGTTGTGAATGCAGGTAATGCACAGAATATTTCTGTTCCTGTTTCCCAAATCGTACAAAGTCCAATGTATTACAGACAGTAATGGGCAAATAATGCTTTCAGGACTGAGCTAATGGAAGAGGCTCGACAACTTGCCAAGGAACTTTGTGGAGTTCTGTGTACAGTTAATATGCAATAATAACAAAGGCATGGAGCCCACCAACAAATGGGATAAATCCCTAACAGTTGGAAACACAGTTGTTGAGTTTAAAATAAAATTTTAAAGTCCAGTCTTTTACATCATTTGAACCTGATTAGTCAATATTTGCCCTTTGTCCACAACTATATGAACGTAAGCAGAGCTCTGCTGGATCAGGCCAAAGGCTCAGCTAGTCCCACCTCCTGTTCTCACAGTGGCCAATCAGTTGCCCTTGAGAAGCCTGCAAAAAGAACTTGAGTGCAACAACACTCTTCCTCCATCTGATTCCCAGGAACTGGCTGCCTTCAGTTCTAACCAGGTGGAGACTGAATTTTACCTGTAGACAGCAACTTATAATGCAAATACTTTAATGTGAGCTCACGCTTCATTTTTGAAATAGTTTTGGAGCGAGTAGAATTGGCTCAGACACCCATCCTTCAAAAGCAGACTTATTTAGTGTGCCGTGGAATGTTGGTTTCTTCCAGCAGATGCTACAGATTATGGCTTGTCTACTCCATTTACAGAACCGGGGATAATAACCTGTGAACTTCTTATAACACTTCACTTATTTGAACAATGAAGGGGTGGATCAGAGGACAGAGAGAGACGCTAGCTCCTTTGAAGGTGAGTTGTTTTTGGTCCAAATCTCTTTCTAACTGTGATAGTTGAATGTAGGGACAATAACACCCTTCACCAACCTTGTGCCCTCTGAGTTTTGGGGACTCATGATCCCTTGTCAAGAGTCAATCTGGCTGGGGTTGATGGGAGCTGTGCATTTCCAAACATTCAGAATGGGTAAGGCTCCAATGGTAGTTTTGCACAATCTCTGGTAGTTATACCTTGTGATTCTATTAAGGAACACAGGGACATGAGAATCACACAGTAACCAGCAGGGAGCTTTGGATGAAACATGTTGAAATCCCTCACCACACTGAGAGCCAGTGTGGTGTAGTGGTTAAGAGCGGTAGACTCGTAATCTGGGGAACTGGGTTCACGTCTCCGCTCCTCCACATGCAGCTGCTCGGTGACCTTGGGCTAGTCATACGTCTCTGAAGTCTCTCAGCCCCACTTACCTCAAAGAGTGTTTGTTGTGGGGGAGGAAGGGAAAGGAGAATGTTAGCTGCTTTGAGACTCCTTCGGGTAGTGATAAAGTGGGATATCAAATCCAAACTCCTCCTCTTCCTCTTGTTTTCACAAGTTGATTTCAGCCTTCGGATAAAGCCCTTGGAATCTTTTGTAAATGAACCTTTGGGTACTAAGTACATGACACAGAAAAGATGCTAATAAATAAGCAGCAGAAATGCCGTTAATAATAATAATAATAATAATAATAATAATAATAATAATAATAATAATAATAATAATATTTTATTTATACCCTGCTCATCTGGCTGGGTTTCCCCAGCCACTCTGGACGGCTTCCAACAAAGTATTAAAATACAGTGGTCTACTGAACATTAAAAGCTTCCCTAAACAGGGCTGCCTTCAGATGTCTTCTAAAAGTCTGGTAGTTGTTCTTCTCTTTGACATCTGGTGGGAGGGCGTTCCACAGGGCGGGTGCTACTACTGAGAAGGCCCTCTACCTGGTTCCCTGTAACTTGGCTTCTCGCAGTGAGGGAACCGCCAGAAGGCCCTCAGCTCTGGACCTCAGTGTCCAGGCAGAACAATAGGGGTGGAGATGCTCCTTCAGGTTTACTGGACCAAGGCCGTTTAGGGCTTTAAAGGTCAGCACCAACACTTTGAATTGTGCTTGGAAACATACTACAAATAACTATATAACAATAATGGTTGATGGATGTTGGGTATGTTTAGCCTGGAGAAGACAAGACAGAGAGGTCTTATGATAGTCATCTTCAAATATCTGAAGGACTGCCACATGGAAGGTGGTGCAAGCTTGTTCTCTGCATCTACAGAGGATAGAACGAACCAATGGATTCGAGTTATAAGAAAGGAGATTCCAACTAAGCATTACAAACAACTTTCTGAGGCTAAGCACTGTCTGGCAGTGGAATGGACTCCCTCAGATGGTGGCAGACTCTCCTTCCTTGGAGATTTTTAAGCAGAAGTTGGATGGCAATTTGCCATGTCTTATCTAGCTGAGATTTCTGCATTGGAGAGGTTTGGACTAGATGATCCTTGAGAGTCTCCTCTAAGTCTACAGTTCTGTGATTCTATGAACTGCGATGCAGAGGCAATTTGGTCAGCTTGCGGTTGTCAGGAAGAGCCTCATACACTCCTAAAACAGTCTCCACTGAGCCACTGCCACATGCCAGTCTGCCTTCATAACAGGAATTGCCAACTTACGGGGACCCATAGGCACATACTGTCAGGAGTGCATGCAGGAGCCAAGCCCTGTGACCAGTAGGACTTTGCAGGACTTGGGCCTTCCTTGTTCTGAAGAAGCAAGGTGCAGCCACACAGCTGAGGCCGCTTGGTAACTCACAGCACCCGGTGGCAAGAGCCGGGAAGGGATATAAGGTCAGCATTTCCCTTCGGCTCTTTGCCACAGCAACATGTTTCCTGCCTTGCTGCGTTTAGCTCCTTGACTCATTGCTTCTTGATCCTCTGACCCCTGACTTTGTGACTCCTTGCTTCTTGATCCTCGGACCCTTGACTTCGTGACTTCTTTCTTCCTGACCCTCGGACCCTTGGCTTCTTGACTCCCAGCCCTCGGACCCTCGGCTTCCTAACTCCTGGCTTCTGGACTTCCGTTCCTGCTCCTACCCTGCCATCTTGCCCCCGGTCCTGACGTCCCCAGCCGGGATTTTGATCGCCCGTGAACCAGACCATGACACATATGCAACCATGGCCAACCATGACCATGACCAGAGGGGGTGAATTACACACCACACACAGACCCTGCAACCAATTCCATTAGCTACCATAGAATGCTTCTTTTGAGTCCAACTTGCAGAGGGAGGAGAGAGGACCCTGTGGGTACCAGGGAAGGCTTCTGCAGGTGCATGGGCATAGACACATGGGCACCGTGCTGGTGACTCCCGCTCCATAATACGCAGCACAAGAGGAGGTGGAAATGCTGGTTAAATGCTCACAAACTTGACAAAAATAAGGGTGGTGCTTTTTTTTTTTACTGACTCAAAACTAGACCCACAGCTGAGCTCTTCATAACCAAATGATCCAATTTCCAAGTAGGAGAAAAATCTCCATGGCATTCTGTACAATCCCCATGAAAAAAAGTTTTTTTTTTAAAATAATGAAAGCCAACTAATAAAATGAGTATTTCACAGCAAAGGCCCTGCCCAGAATTCATTGGGGTAAAAGGGATGATAGTGTCTTTCCTTCATGGAAATACTGACAAATGTCTAGACTTTTTAAAGAAGGACTCCAGAGGAAGAGATAAGTACCAACTGAGCTTTCTGTTATAAAAACAAAGCTGAAACACATTCGAATGTACAAAAGAAGCAAGATGTAAGGATTTAGCAATTGCTACGCGTGCTCTTTAAGGCTAAATGATGCAGATGCAGGGTTTCCCCCAGTTGCAAGCATCTGGCATATTTTTTTAGTCCTTTGAAAACAGTCAAAGTACTTGAGAGAATTATGTCTATGGTTAGATCACACGAGCACCACTCTATGGGCACTGGAACTCAGATCCACTTGCAGGTCCTAGTATTCATATGCTTTGAAATGGATCTCTGGATTCATAGCAGCTAGGAATTTCCTTTTGCTAACCAATGGAAACTGAAAACCTGAAGATTCCTCAGCAGGTATGCAAAAAGCAAAGCTTGACCCATAAGGAAAATTCCAGGTTGGTGCAGAATGCCATGGCTAGAGAAGTGCAGAAAGCTGATTCTCTGTATTGATTTGTTGCACCTTGAGATCTTGATAGCAAAAAAGGACGTTTTCCAACAACAACAATAATAATAATTTATTATTTATACCCCACCCATCTGGCTGGGTTTCCATTACTAATGGTTTAGTAATGCTAATAATATTTTATTATTCATTTAATTTGTGAAATCTTGAAGTGATTAATCATCATCATCATCATCATCAATGAAAATGATGAATTAAGACAATTTCAAATCCAGTGCAAACTGGAATAAGAGCCTCCGCTTGAAAGGGTGGTGGTGCCAGTCTTGGGGCTGTTCAAGAGCAACTTTAGGTCATGAGACAAATGACCAATGGATACATGGAAAACATGTTTGTAACATAAAGTAGGATTCAGTTCTGAGATCCCACCTGTGAGCGCTGAAAGCTTCCACCAGCCCCCTCATTCACTCCCACCCCCAGAAGAAGAAGAAGAAGAAGAAGACGAAGAAGAAAGAGCAAGTTATGCAGCTAAGGCTGTGCTCAGTCCTTCAAGGAGGAGTGGAAACTGAGAGACCTATCAAGTCCCAAATAAAAGCCAGACCTTTATTTTTCCAGTAATGGAAAACAGTGTTTGGCACCCACAGTGGAATTTAGGGTTATTCGCTCTAGTCCAAACCGGAAAAAAGGAATCTCCCAGAATAAATAGAAGTGAGAATTAGCCGCATAACCAGAGTAACTGGAAAGAGTAGAGCGACCTCAGGAAATAACTAGAATTTGAGCCAAAGCCCATAGAAGTGAATGGGTGTTTCCCATATAACACCACAATGTCAAAATAGATATTTCTTCCAGATCGTATCCCCAGCATTGGAACAATTAGTAAATATTCCTAATTATAAAACACTTAAGAACCTAAAAATGCAACCCCAGGGATTTTTTATTAAATCAGAGCGCTTATGCGTATATTAGTTCTTTTAAAAAAGAAAGAAAGAAAAAGAAAAAGAAAGGGCTACAATGTAAGTGGAACACTTATTTCAGATATAAACGTGAACCCAAGCAGTATTAAGTTTTGGAACAGGTCATAAATTTTTAGCTATGATTCCAGGTCTATCCAACCTTTCTAGTGTAGGGAAAATATTTGGAGAGATATAAAAGCCCCTGGAATGAGCCCACTTTCTCAAGATGAGTCTTCTATATGGTAGGGAAATAAGCAAATATTTCCCACCCTCTGAAGATTTCTGCTAAAGATCCAATACCCAGAGAAATGACATCCAGATTCAAATGGTATTTCAGATGTTATTTCTGATTCTTTGGCATTCGATCCAGAGTTTCCATCACCCGCAGTGGCTCCCATTGGAACTTGGATAACTTGCATCAGCACATTTCTAAGCGCAATTCAAAGTGTTGGTGCTATCCTTTGAAGCCCTAAATGGCTCCAGCCAGGTGTAACTGAAGTAGCGTCTCCAACCCCATCTTTCAGCTTCGACACTGAGGTCCAGCTCTGAAGCCTTCTGGCTTCCCAGCAACCAGGCGACTACCTTCTTGGTAGTTGAGCCCATCCTGCAGAACACCCTCCCATCAGATGTCAAGGGGATAAACAACTATGTGACTTTTAGAAGACATCCCTGTATAGGGAAGCTTTTCATGTTTGATGTTTTACTGCGGTTTTATAAATTGTTGGAAGCTGCCCAGAGTGGCTGGGACAACCCAGTCAGATGGGTGGCATATAAACAGTGTCTCCCAAAAATTTTACACATCACTTGGGAAGACAGGTGAACTAATGCCAGTGTACTGGAAGAAGCAGAGATCACCAGTGTCGAAGCAACGATCCTTCAACATCAGCTTCATTGGACTGGTCATGTTGTTTGGATGCCTGATTATCGTCTTCCTAAGCAACTACTCTATTCCAAACTTAAAAATGGAAAGCGTAATGCTGGTGGTCAACAAAAGAGGTTTAAAAACTCTCTCAAGGCAAATCTAAAAAAATGTAGTGGAAACACTGATAACTGGGAAACACTGGACTGCGGGCACTCCAGTTGGAGAACAGCCTTTACCAAAGGTGTCATGGACTTTGAAGATGCTCAAACTCAGGACGAAAGGGAGAAATGTGCTAAGAGGAAGGCACATTTGGCAAACCCTCATGGTGATCAACTCCTGCCAGAAAACCTATGTCCCCACTGTGGAAGGACGTGTGGATCCAGAATTGGCCTTCACAGCCACTTACGGGCTCACTGTTAAAACCGTGTTCATGAAAAACAATCTTACTCGGCTGTAAGTGAAGGCCAGAAAAGAATATAAATAAATTGTTATTGTTATTGTTGCTATTTTTATTTTAATAGATTTGCTGTCAGGAGACTTCTTTTACAACATCTGAATTTACGTATAAGCTAAACAAGCTATAGCTTAGGGCCCCACTCTCTTGGGGCCCCCCCACAAATTTAAAGAAAAAAACACTGGATGTACATTTCCAAAATATAAGATAAAAAACAAATAAAATAAAACCTACATACAGGAACAGTGTTTTGTGTTGTGATAGCTCCTATGATGTAAGTAATGGGTCCCGCCTGCTAGCCTGCTCCCTAAAATATCACTGGTTTGCTCATTTCTATATACTGTATAGGGTACCTACATTCTGCACGGACTGGTTGCATGGCCAGGGGCGCCGACTTATAAAAAATATTGGGGGGGCCCATACCGGGGTCCTGCCGCTGGTTCGCTCGGGTAGCCGGGAGAACGCAGTTCGAGGTGGCGGTGTTGGGGAGAGACCCTCGCTCAGGGCGCCACTAGACTTGGCGGCCGGCGGCCTATCTGGGGGGTTTTGGAGCGTATTTCGGCGGAGCGATTGGGGAGGAGGGGGCTTGTTGCCGGATTCTTCAGCTGGGCCGGAGATCCGCTGCTGGGGGGGTCCCTGGGCCGAGTTGTGAGCACGGCCTGCTGAAGGGAGATCCAGCCGATTGCGCGACGGGGACGGCCGGGGCTCTCCGGCTAGGGCGCGCGGCTGGCTGGCTGGCGAGGGAGCAGGTGGGGAGGAGGCGGGGGTCCTCACTCTCTTAGGAAACGCACCCGCGCGCCCGATTGCCACGAAGTCCGAAGGGTGCGTGTGTGGAATTAAAAAGCAAAAACGAGATACGGGCAGGGCAGGCAAAGAGTTTTCTGCAAGAGGATGGAGGGCAGGTTGAAGAGAAAATCACTCAGGATGAGACAGTCAAATCAGCCATGATAAAATGGGCTCAGGATATTGGGTATAACATCATGTTTGAGGACTGGGAAAGGTTATGGACCACCGGAATGAAATTCACGGCATGTAGTGCCTTGAAGGAAAATATTATGAAAATGATTTATAGGTGGTACATGACCCCAGTCAAGCTTGCAAAAATATATCACCTGTCTGATAATAAATGTTGGAAATGTAAGGAGGCTGAAGGGACATTCTTTCACCTCTGGTGGACTTGTCCAAAAGTGAAGGCCTTCTGGGAAATGATCTATAATGAGTTAAAAAAGGTATTTAAGTATACCTTTCCCAAGAAACCAGAGGCCTTCCTCTTGGGCATTGTTGGCCAGAAAGTGTTAAAGAAGGATAGAACTTTCTTTATGTATGCAACTACAGCAGCAAGAATACTTATCGCAAAATATTGGAAGACACAAGATTTGCCCACACTGGAAGAGTGGCAGACGCAATTGATGGACTACATGGAACTGGCTGAAATGACTGGCAGAATCCGAGATTTGGGAGAAGAAACAACGGAAGAGGACTGGAAAAAATTTAAGGACTATTTACAAAAACAATATAAGTTGTATGAATGTTAAAAATTTACACGATTCGGAAACTATAGCTTCAGCAATTAGATTTGGGAAACAGGAAATTATATTTTAAGTAAGAAAAGGTCAAAATCTAAGGTAATACTATGTTTAATTTAAGATATAAGTAACTGATGAAAAGTATGTTAAATTTAGAGGTATAGTATTTGAAAAGTACAAAATAAGGTACGAAACAAGGTAATAATTTGCTGATATCTTTATTATAAAGAATGCAGGGTAAGGGAGATGCGAGGAAGTCCAGTTAGTTATATAAAAAATGTGTTGAATGGTTGGTTTTCTTTTCTTCTTTTTCTTTTTTTCTTTTTCTTGTTCTTTTACTTTTTTCTTCAGTGTATGTTTCTAACTTTGTATTTGAAACCTTAATAAAATATTTATAAAAAAAGAAGAAGAGAAAATCCTTTCGCTTTTCTGGGGCTCAGGGAAGTCTCAAAGCCGGAGGTTGGGGAAGGGACCCCCTTTGCTCTGCCCTCTTCTCCCGTCTTAGATTTGCATGGGGGTCCCCGCCCAAGCTTGCGTGGCCACCGGGCCACACAAGGGCCGCGCTCTACGCGGCACACCTTGCTAGCCGCGCAGCTGTCCTCCGCGGCTGCGGAGCGGCCCTGTGCCGGTGCCCAGCCCCTCTGGGCGCCCGCTGCGCTGCCAATGACAAGCGGGCGACGTCGCGGGCGGGGAAGGCGTCGCTTTCTTTCCCGATCCTGCATCCTCCCAGTCTTCCAGCCCTTTTTTGGGTTGGAAGCTCGTCTCGTTCGCCCTTCTCCTTTCTTCACCCTGCGCGCAATTTTCCTCCCTCGTCTCCCTCCCCATTTCTCCTTCCTTCCTTCCTGACTGACTGACTGACGGGCTTGGGCTCGGGCTCAGGCTCCGGGTCGGGCTCGGGCTCGGGCTCAGGGTCGGGCTCAGGCTCGGGCTCGGGCTCGGGCTCGGGCTCGGGCTCCGGGTCGGGCTCAGGCTCAGGCTCGGGCTCGGGCAGCCACAGCGTCGGCGGTGTTGGCGATCGGCGGCGCGGGGGGATGGCCCTCCCGGGGGAGCCGGCGCTGTTCAATGGGGTTGCCAAGGAGACAGGCCGGCCGCCCCCCTCCCCCGGCCCGGCGCCCCCCGCCGCGCCGGTGCCCGTTATCGAGCTGGTGCGCGCCGGGCGCCCTATAAAAGCCGCGGACGCGCCCACCGCCGCCCGAGATTATTGGGGGGGCTGAGCCCCCCCAAACGAATTTTTGAGGGGGCTCGGGCCCCCTCAAGCCCCATGGAGTCGGCGCCAATGTGCATGGCAATATGTGCAAATGGTTTCAGATACCATTAGGTCCATAAATGACCATATAGCATATTGAAGCTTTTGAATTGTGGTGCTGGAGGAGACTCTTGAGAGTCCCATGGACTGCAAGAAGATCAAACCTATCCATTCTTAAGGAAATCAGCCCTAAGTGCTCACTAGAAGGACAGATCGTGAAGCTGAGGCTCCAATACTTTGGCCACCTCATGAGAAGAAAAGACTCCCTGGAAAAGACCCTGATGTTGGGAAAGATTGAGGGCACAAGGAGAAGGGGAAGACGGAGGACGAGATGGTTGGACAGTGTTCTCGAAGCTACCAGCATCAGTTTGACCAAACTGCGGGAGGCAGTGGTAGACAGGAGTGCCTGGTGTGCTCTGGTCCATGAGGGTCACAAAGAGTCGGACACGACTAAACGACTAAACAACAACAGCATATATTCTACACAAAACACAGCAACACTTTGTTGTTGACAAAGGACAGCTGGACATATAAAGGGCCCAATTACCTTCAGTAGCTTAGGGCCTCATCAAACCTAAATCTGGCCCTGACACCGAGGTGGCCTGTTGCCTGCTGAAGTCCCATTGAAAACAGCCAGAGGCTGTATGGCAGCGTGCCAAAGTCCCACTGAAGATGGCCGGCAGTTGCCAAACGGGATGCCAAAGTCCTGTTCAAAATGGCCAGAGTCTTGCAAAGCAGCATGCCTTGTCAAATCACTTCCACAGCCATTGAGAAAAGAACACCAGATTAATCCAGAAAGCCTCCGAAAAAGGAGGATGTGGAAGCTGCTACTTGTTACATGGCTTACGCTACGCCGCATGAATCATCCTTCGCTGTATACTCAAGTAATTGTAATTGCTTTTAATAATTTTCGGCTAGAAAACTATGATAGTTGCGGACAGCTATAAATAACTGTAATGAAACACGTTATTTGTGCTGTGCCTTTGCATGCACTTGTTTAGCTCTCTTGCCGCTAACTTGAAACATCTGCTTTCTTTAGAAGTCGAGAGGCATTCCATAGCAACAAATAGAGCTCTCAAAGTGACTCATGTACTAAATGGCAACATTTGACAAGATTCAGCAGTTGATTTCTAGCGGGGAAGGAGGCTGTGGCGAAATGGAAAATTCAGTATGTCTTCTTTAAATAATAATAATAATAATAAAAGAAAACACCCATCTGTCTCACATCATGCTTATATAACAGTACACCGCAAGCTACCACATCATATGGCAAGGGGGCATCTTTAACAATCCCCACTTCCTTTACCTCCAAATCAGATCCAGAGCACAATAAGAACATAAGAGCTCTGCTGGATCAGGCCAGAGGCCTCTGAGAGTAGAGGAAGAAAACGGCCTTTGTGGCTAGTGGCTATTGATAGCAGGATCTTCCATGAATTTTCAAGGACTGCCTCTTCGCATATGGACCTATCCGGACCCTGAGATCATATTTTGAGGCCCTTCTCTGTGTGCCTCTTCCTTGAGAGGTCCAGAGGGTGGCAATGTGAGAAGAGGCCTGTTCTGCAATGGCTTTCTGTTTTTGGAATGCTGTCCCCAGGGAAGTTCACCTGGCGCCTTCATTATACACCTTTAGGAACCAGGCAAAAGCGTTCCTCCTTGACCAGGCCTTTGGCTGATTGGCATCCAATGCCCTTTAAAAATGTGGGGGGGGGGTGTTATTGGGTGGGGGTATAAATTAGTATTAGTATTAGTATTATTAGTATTATATTTTTAAAGCCATCTTCAGCTCATCCGCTTTTGCTTGACCCATATATTTACCATTTTGAATACCAGTTAATTTCACCGGGTCCAAGAGCTTTTCTTCATTGTTCTGTGGCTTTGCCTTACAATATAATAATAATAACAACAACAACAACAACAATAATAATAATAATAATAATAATAATAATAATAATAATACCCTGCCCATCTGGCTGGGTATCTTTTCTTATCCGACAAATTAAAACTTTGTTATGCAAAATCTCTCTTTGGATGTTCCGCATATCTGATTATGATCCAATTCAGTGGGTTAGATTGGATTTTCCCAAGGCATAGCCACAGAACAAGGAGAAAGGCTTGCAGACTTGGAGGAATTAATCAGTACACAACATGATCAAAATATGGGCCAGGCAAAAAATGCAGATGAGCATCTTGTAGAAGCATGTTCTTTACATGCCGTGTGAACAAGTGCTTTATTGCCTGCCCTGAATCTGTCAACATGCAGCTGTGCTGGATAACACTATGTTCTAGTATCTGGTATATGCAGAGAGAAATGGATATAAGTGGTACCTCGGGTTAAGAACTTAATTCGTTATGGAGGTCTATTCTTAACCTGAAACTGTTCTTAACCTGAAGCACCACTTTAGCTAATGGGGCCTCCAGCTGCTGCTGCGCCGCTGCACGATTTCTGTTCTCATCCTGAAGCAAAGTACTTAACCTGAGATAATATTTCTGGGTTAGCGGAGTCTGTAACCTGAAGTGTATGTAACCTGAAGCGTATGTAACCCGAGGTACCACTGTACTGTAATAGTTGGGAATTGTTTGCATTTTTAGTGGAACTGGGGAGGGATGCTCTGCCCATTGAGATTAAGGAGCAAGAAGGAAATGGGGGGACAGACCTATGTGGATAAGCTCAACATCAGGATTTCCAGAAAAAGAAGAAGAAGAAGAAGAAGAGTTTGGATTTGATATCCCGCCTTTCACTCCCTTTAAGGAGTCTCAAAGCGGCTAACATTCTCCTTTCCCTTCCTCCCCCACAACAAACACTCTGTGAGGTGAGTGGGGCTGAGAGACTTCAGAGAAGTGTGACTGGCCCAAAGTCACCCAGCAGCTGCATGTGGAGGAGCGGAGACGCGAACCCGGTTCCCCAGATTACGAGACTACCGCTCTTAACCACTACACCACACTGGCTCCATCCTTAATCCATTCCATCCTTAATCACAATCCCCCCCCCATCTCATTTGTATATCACAAAAATAGCACAATAAATGTGGAAAATATCTACAACATATGTTTCATTGTTAGTGGTCAGTGTACAAATTCTTGGTTCATGAATTGGTTTAAAGAATTAGGAAGGGGGAAGCGAGGGAGTGGGGAGTGGTGTGTGGGGTGGTTATGCTTCTATTCTTCTACTTAGTGTATGTGTGGGGTTTTGTGTCAGTGTTACTTGTATGGGTTCTCTTACTATTCACTTGTAGTAATCACGAAATATTTTAATCAATGTCATTCTTACAAAATCACACGGGCAGGATGATTTATAAGTTGTATCTTTTAAAAAATAAAAATGTTGTGTTAGGAAACCGGAATTTCTGCAGCGTCACACCTGACAATCTCTGCACAAACTCACTGGCTTGTGTTTACTGAGCTAGCAGTTTTCAGTGTGACGAAGACTTTAAATCCCACCATTGACCTGCGCTTTTATTTCAAACCGTTTGCCCATGCTGTCGTGGCACCTGGTAGACGGACAAATATTTGCAAGAAAACCACTTGCTTGGAACAGTCAGGCCTGGGTCTCCCCCCCCCCCCCCGCTCCTTGGTGGGTCCTTGCCAGCATTAGGAGGACATAGTACAATATGTTTCTATGTGAGTCATTTGCAGTGACATAGATGTGCTCTTGTGCAAAGCTCAAAAGCAGCTTTAAGTGTGCCAAGATGGGAATCGTGGTCTTGTTCTTTAAGAAGAGACATTTTTAGGCTGGAAAGTTTTACATTGGCTATCTGTGTGTGATAGGGTCTGTGTACCAAAGACCTCTCAGATTTATAAGGGGGGGAGAATGAGGGTGATCTGTGCTGAACTCTTCCTCCCTTTCTATTGCCCATGACCACCTTTGCTCATTCCTGGTACCAGAGTTGAACTGATGACAAAAAGGGAAGAGCTATAACCACTGATGGAGGTGGAATTTTTATTCAGTTCACATTTAAAGGCAAATCTACCGAATTCACACTTTATGAGAAGCAAAACAACAACAACACCCCTCGAAATTTGCATTTATCCGAATTTGGCAATGCAGCTCTCCGGCCAAGTGGTGTGTACAAAAATGCACCTAAGAGAGTAACGCTTCTGCATGAATACGTAGTGAAAATAACATGCAAAGATGGATTCTTTGCAGAGGAAATTGCTTTGCAAAAGTGTGGGCTTTAGGCAAAATTGCATCAAAACAAATATTAGGGTTTTTGTTGTTGTTTAAATTTTAGTATTTTATATAAATGTATGAAAAGCAAAGGCAACAACAACAACAACCACAGTTATTTATACTCTGCCCATCTGGTTAGGTTTCCCCAGCCACTCTAGGTGGCTCCCAGAATTTATAACACGATAAAACATCAAACATTAAAAACTTCCCTAAACAAGGGCTGCTTTCAGATGTCTTCTAAAAATCATATAGTTATTTATTTCCTTGACACCTGATGGGAGGGCGTTCCACAGGGCAGGTGCCACAACCAAGAAGGCCCTCTGCCTGGTTCCCTGTAACCTTACTTCTCGCAGTGGGGGAACTGCCAGAAGGCCCTTGGCTCTGGCTCTGGACCCAGGAGATGGAGTGACTCCAACTAGTCCAGCATTCTGTTCTCACTGTGGCCAACCAGATGCCTATAGGAAACCCACAAGCAGGACCCAAACACAACGACATCTCCCTTTCCTCCATTTGCCTCCAGCAAATGGTATTCAGAAGCATTACTGCCTCTGACAGTGGAGGCAGAGACTAGCCCTTGTAGCCATTGATAGCCCTCACCTCCACAGATAGCCTCCTACCACTTTTCTGTGCATTTAGCCAATGAGTGAAGCCACAGTCGTGCTTGACACGTGCTACAAAGAAATTTTAGAGTTACACATCATCTGCTCATAGTCTTCCACGCTGTTTAAATTATAGTAATCATTTCAAAATTGCACCTATTCATATAAATTAGCACATACAAATCTGCATCTCATTTTGCCCTCTTTTTTGGTAATGTGGCCACCCCAGAGCCACTGGCACCCTTTATCAATGGCTACGACTGCCCAGAATCATACAGAGCCCATGGTTACAGTGAAAATGTAAAGGTAAAGTGAAAGGGGGGGTGCGGGTGGCGCTGTGGTCTAAACCACTGAGCCTCTTGGCTTGCCGATCAGAAGCAGTTCAAAAGCACGCCAGTGCAAGTAGATAAATAAATACTGCTGTGGTGTGAAGGTAAACGGTGTTTCCACGCACTCTGGCTTCCGTCTGTCAGCATCACCCTTGAGCCAGTGCCACTAACTGGACTCATCCACTTCAGCCCCGACTGGGATAGGTGAGCTGGGTAGCACTTCCAGAGACCACCTTCTGCACAGGAACAGGTCAAAGTGCTGTGGACTCACAGCTTAGAGTTGTGAGCACCGGATTCACTTCCACAAGAAGACAGTCGTCGCACAGCAGAGTACAGCAGAGTCTAGCAGAGTATATAAACAACTCGGAGAGCAGCTCTGTAGAATATCTTCTTTATTCTATAACTACAACTATAATACAACTATATACAGAGCTTAAATAGGTCTAAGCATAAATGAATGCTGCAATGCACTGAGTGTCTGCAACTGCTCTTAGCAGCAAGCTTATCTCTACACACGATCTCTAACACTCAGTCTCTCTCTCTCTCCGACATTGACTGACTCTTTGATGTGGTGCTGGAGCAGAATAAGTAGAGAGCAGAACACGCCTCCTCCTCTCTGGAGAATCAGCAGACTCCTCAGGAGATTCTTGGATATGGGAGGGGTGAAATCTCCTCACCGTCATGATGTTCCGTTGCACTAGAAGCGGTTTAGTCATGCTGGCCACATGATCTGGAAAGCTGCCTGTGGACAAACGCTGGCTGAAAGCGAGATGAGCACCGCAACAGCATAGTCTGGACCTAACCGTCCAGGGGTCCTTTACTTTACCTTTTACAGTGAAAAGGTAATGAAACAATGTTTGCCTCTTCTTAGACCCTGCCATTGTTATATAACAGAGTGAGGCAGGTGCATCAGGTGGGAGATGTTAGGGAATGCAACAAGTGGTTACTGCTGGAGCCTGGGCAGTACCCCCTAAGATAGTCTCCTACTCTCAGGTGCAGTAGAGCAATGTTCTTCAATCTTGGCTCCCCAGATGTTGTTGGACTGCAACGCCCATCATCCCTGACTATTGGCTAAACTGGCAGGTGATGATGGGCATTGTAGTCTAACAATGTCTTGTGACCCATGGTTGATGAGCGCTGCAGTAGAGGGTACTGCCCCACCACCAATGTTAAAATAATGATCTATTCCCGGTCCAGTACATGAAACAAGGGCATGATCTCTCGTCTTTTAGCCCAGGCAGCAAAATTTTTTGGGCCAATGCTAGCAGACCTGTTGACAAAGTAAGAATGCTGATATTCTACCAGATAGATAGGTATCTTGAGTATTACTTTCTAAATCCTATAGTGGCTAGGAGCTTGGCACACACATCTGACAGCTGTTTTAGAGCTAGGAACGCACAGTATAGGTAACATCTGGCACGGCTGACATTGGCAGTGGAAAAATCCAGTTTATCTTTGGGGACTGCTGGAAGGGATTTGCAGTAATTAAGGCCTGATCCTGCAGGAGGAGTTCACCAGGGCCTAAGGGTCTGCCTGAACAGCTCTTTTATCAAGGTCACAGGCATGTGTTGCCAATGGCAGTGTGCGTTAGGGAGGCATAGCTGAAGATAAGGCAGCTTTCAGCAACCTGGTGCCCCTCATATGTTTGTTGGATGACAATTCCCATCAGCCCCAGCCGGAATGACAGTCCAAAACATACATAGGGCACCACTTCAATGAAGGCTGCTTTATGGGGATAGCTCAGTTGCTCAAAGCTGACCTGCCGAAGGAGAAAACAATGAAAAGCAACAGGAAAAGGTCACAACTCCAGCTTTTCAATGATGAGGACCAAAGTAGGTCTTGAAAGATATATATGGTGATACATATCACAGCTGATCAGATTTCACTTACTTGGTATCTATAACATTACAATCCCATTAGTCTTCTATTCACACATAACGCCTGCCAATTCAATATTTGAAATATTTCTAAGACTAGGGGAAAATATATCTATATAACCAACCTTAATATTTTTGTACAGATTGTCCTGTTCTTTCTCCTCCATTAATGGCAGCTGGAAAGCAACAGAAACGTATTCAGGGCTGGTTCCAGAATAATGGTTTCCCTCTGTGCGTGTGTTCTGGAAGGAGTCCTACGGAGGAATACATGGAGGGAATGCATGTTGCATCGGAGCAGAACATTTGCAGACATCTTGCTGAGATCCACGAGCAGGACTGGCAAACAAGGTCACCGGGGAGATTTCCCAAATTTCAGGGCTATTTGAGGGGAATTTGCTTGCTTGAGTGCTTTTTATGTGTGGAATCCAGCCTAGCGCTAAGTGAACATTCCATCGGCGCAAGCATTTCTGCTTGCGCTACAGAATGCTTCCCACCTCCCCCTCCTAAATGTGCCCCCAAACCTCCAAAGCAGATGTTGGAAGGATGGTGGAAGAGGTACCATTGTGCAAGTGGAAACTTTTGAGCGGACGGGACAGGTTAGTTGAATATGTGTTTTCAGAAAGGCATGTCTCAATAGCACAGTTTTTAGGAGAGGTCTAAAAGAAGGCAGGTGTGATTCCTGCTGAACCTCTACCAGCAAGGAGTTCCACAAGGGAGGGCCTGCCACACTAAAGCATCAGTCCAACAGAAGCTCAGGGACATTGGGAACCACAAGCAGTGCTCAGTGATCGAGGCAGAGCATAAGGCATCAAATGGTCTTTAATGCACACTGGGCCTAAGCCATTTAGGGCTTTGTGAATTCATGCAAGAACCTTGAACCTGGTCTGGTAGAAAACTGGTAACAATTTCAGCTTTCTCAGCTGCATTCTGATCTAGCTGCATCTTCTGGACCAGATACAAGGACACCCCCCCAAAGCACGTTACAGTAATCAAATTTTCCGATGTGAGAGACTGCCATTGCTGCTGGCATACTCACTTTGGTTGGGTATCTCTTGTTATCTAATAGGCTTGCAATAGTTACTCTACAGAAGCAAGAAATGAAAGGATATTTATATATTTCAACCAAGCTGGATACCTTGTGTGAGATTATTTTGAGTTGAGGAAAAGCTGTGGCTTAGGGGAAAAAAGTAATCTAAGAAAATTTGGATTTGCTTAGCCAGCTCTCTTTTGTTTACATACTGGGTCTTGTAAGTAAGAAGTGAAATAGAAGATAAATGGCTACTTTTTAACCAAATAATTGTTATTACAAAACCCTTAATTCATCTGCTGCACACATGGGCAAAATCAGGATTTAATTTTTTAAATTTTATTTTCATGCTTAAAGTAATATTTTACTTTTAATGTAAAATATATTGTGCTATGCCCAGTTCACAAGAGCCTTAAAATATCCAGTGCTCTATACTATTGGAAACTGGTGGGGTTTAACTTGGAGAAGCCACAGTCAGTGGAAGGTTGGGTGGTTTGGAGCTTATTGGACACCCAGATATTATATGGTTTCCAGAAAGACTGTGGTTTAATTGTGGCCATTTCATTTTGATTCCGAACACTGAACCATTATTACACATACATATTTTACGGGAGAGGTAATTGCAACTCCATTGGCCTCAACATGATATAATTAAAAGATTCTGGCATTTGCAATTATCCTGCACACATCTGCAGCTTTGTATACTTTACACCTCTATGAGTTATACATCACCCGCCCACCCCTAATTGAGATTAACAAGGAGATGGTATTGTCACACACACACACCTATTGGAGGTTAGCAAGGAGACCATGTTGTCAGCCATAATGCCTCACACATTTTTCAATGCAATGTTAACCTTGTTTATTGAGAAATAAATCCCACTGAGCATTGTAGGGCTTGCTCCCAGGTAAGGCGGCAGTCCTATAGGCAAGAAGCTGGCATAAAGCAAACTCAGTAGAAGTTAAGCTGCCATAAAGTACATCGTATCCAAACTGCATTCAGGAGCAAGGATACTTCTGGTTGAGCTGACCTAAGCCTGGCAGAGGGAAAAACAAGCTATTAAAATGGTGTTTGGGTTATACCACTCTTTTTGACAGCTTAACTCATGCTGGGGTTGCCAGGCCATGTGATGGATCTAAATGGGCTTAGGATCCAGCCTATTTCCGCCCGCCCCGCCCCCCACTCCATCTCTGGTCCTGGCTCTATCCTGCCCCCTTTTCAGGGCTGACACCAGCTTAAGATCTGTCAGGCATGGGTGTGGGAACACGCCTTTGCTGAGATACTGTGTTTGTTGTTGTTTAGTCATTTAGTCGTGTCCGACTCTTCGTGACCCCATGGACCAGAGCACGCCAGGCACTCCTGTCTTCCACTGCCTCCCGCAGTTTGGTCAAACTCATGCTGGTAGCTTCACGAACACTGTCCAAACATCTCATCCTCTGTCGTCCCCTTCTCCTTGTGCCCTTTCCCAACATCAGGGTCTTTTCCAGGTAGTCTTCTCTTCTCATGAGGTGGCCAAAGTATTGGAGTCTCAGCTTCACGATCTGTCCTTCCAGCGAGCACTCAGGGCTGATTTCCTTAAGAATGGAGAGGTTTGATCTTCTTGCAGTCCATGGGACTCTCAAGAGATACTGTGTAGAGTCACCCTTAAAAGTATAGTCAGCACAGGGATCAGTGAGAGGCAGCAGCCTTATCTGTTCTCTGGGAAATCAGTGTTGCATGAAGGAAGGATCTAGCAGGGTTCAAGTCCTATAGCATCTATCCAGTATTCAGAATGAATTATTGCTGCAAGTGATCTCAAGGAACCATGGGATTGTTCCTTATGTGTACATCTCATAACCTAACACTTCATTCACTATATGAATGGGAAAGGAGAACTTTTGGTAGGCTTCACTATAGTTCTCCCCAGTTGCTCCTAAGCCAGTTCATTTTTTAAATTCTTCTTCTCTCTTACTTGCTGATAATGGCTCTTCTTGCAGCAGATTCACCTGTCATTCCTTGATGAAGCAAAACCATTCATCCATTGCACGGCTCTGACTGGTGCTGCGGAAATACATTCCCCTAGCAATCAAGGCGAAGGATGTCTGAATGACCTCTCAAGGGACATGCTAATGTGAAAAACATCGCTGGGTCCTTCACCACCACTCCATCTTTGTGGAAAGGTCCTTAGAGTCAAATCTCCAGGCTATCAAGTATTTGAATGTAAGCCATCATTGCTTGGTGATGAGGTGCTTAAAATGCAATGGCATAACAGGAAAGGTATAAGGAATGCAATGTTTTCCCAGGCCCAAGAACCTACTAGCCTATATGCTGTGCACATGATATAACTATCTGCTAAAAAATATGCTGCATATCTCCTTTAAAAAATCCCTAATCCAAAAAAAATCCAATAGGTGACTTTCTTGAGCTTCTTTTGACCGGTTTCTATGTAATTTAAGTCTGCTGTGTTGCATGGAGGTATGTAGCTTCTTGAGTTCAGCAGTGCAACTGTATACACCAGATAAGGGTATCTAACAAGAGAACATTTGTATTTATTTCTACCTAGCACTTTTTCTCAGCAGTACACTTTCTTTTGGCAAATGCTACAATGAAGTCTAAGGAGGAAGACATTACAAGACACGTCTCCTGGTGAGATAGTACTTCCCTTGGATGTTGTGCAAGCTGCAAACCCAACAGCCAAATGACATCATCTGTCTCAAAAGCAGCAATGATGCATCCTGGAATGTCATTTAAAAATTAGGCTTATATGGTCAAGAAGCTTTCCTTGGTTCCTGTACATGCCCACACATATTTAATGTAATATTGTTTTCATATAATTTGGACACTGTTCTCCAACTCAAATGGTGTGGCATTGCGTTTATTAAACAATAAGGATTTATGGAACATTTTTGAGAATTAAAGCTCTTACAAATTCACTCAAGCACCAAATAGAATGAAGAGTGCATATTATTGCATAAGAAAGTAATAGCTCTGGTGTATCAGGCCCATGGCCCATCTAGTTCAGGATCCTACCATGGTCAAACAGATTCACTTGACAATACCAGCAAGCAGGACCTGAACACAATAGGATTCTCCTCTGTCTCCAATAGTGGATATGGAGCATAGCCATCATGGTTAAAGAAATTCATGGAGGATAATCTGTGGCTACTAATACTCTCGTAAGAAAGAAGGCACCTGCTTTAACTTCAAAATGGTGGAAGCCATAAATACAAACTCTCATATATTGAATTAGATCCCATTTGAAGCTGCCTCTCCCACAAACCTAAAAACTGTAGCTGAGCAATCCTATACTCACATAACTGGGAGGAATCCTCAATGAAACCCCTGCAAGTAACTAGGGTCCTCCTCTGAGGTCACATCTAAATCTGTAATGGTTCTGCCAGGGAGTTAGTGGGATGCTACAACTGGTTGTCGCAGGATCCTGGCTATACCAGGACATTTCAGGGTGGCCTGGAGTCTTTCTCTCAGCCTAGTTGCACACATGTTCCCCGGATGCTGATGGTTTATTAATTTATATACGTACCGCTTAAGGCCAAAGATAGCTTCTAAGCATTTTACAAGTCCACATAAACATTGAAATAAAAACATCCATAATTAAAATGCAGCACAAAGCAATCCCATTAGAACAATAAAACACCCATATGCCATAACCAATCACATTAAAACAACGCAGCAAATTAAAACAGAAGACGGGCTCAGAAATCAAGGGAATGCCTGTGTGGATGGATACATCTTCAAAAGCCGGTGGGATGCCAATACAGATGGGCCCCCTTTTTTATTTCAGTAGAGAATGCATCTCTTAATGCCTCTGCCATTTGTGAAAAAGCCTGCCTCTGCATCACCACACGCCCATTGCAGGATGAATCATGTTCTATTGGCTTGTGCTCCTCTTGGAGCAGAGCAAAAGCATGTGAAGGGATGCCCACATGTTGATAGTGCCATGCAATATCTAACTTGGTGTTGATTAATTTCAGTTGGGAGCATGAGATTGAGAAACTGCTAGTGAACCCCAAGCAGTGGAACTCTCAACACTGGAATACTTAAGAAGACAGAAGGTGGACAGCACTTTCTTAGAGTGAGTAACCAAATCTTGTTAGGAGACCAGTAAGTCTTTCTTTCTTTCTTTCTTTCTTTCTTTCTTTCTTTCTTTCTTTCTTTCTTTCTTTCTTTCTTGATCTACCTGGGAGGGCTCTTCAGTGGGAGGTAAGCCACAACAGAAGACTCTGGCAGTAGTTTAGTCAGGCTATGGGGAGGGTAAAGGAAATTGAACTTGTGCTGAGATTTTAAAAAGTACCCCCTCATTTTAAAGACCAATGCCTCTTGTTTATTTAACTTAATACTATGTTACATTGTATAGGTATAATCAGGAACTGCTAAGTATAAAGGAACTTGAAATGTTACAAAGAAGTTTCTCAGGTGCATTGATGTGTGTGGTGTGTTAATGTGTTACAAGCAGGCCCTCCCAGCTCTTTCCCCATTTGGGCAAATGGATTAGATTGTCACCAATATTTGAAAACACAGGAGCTTCTAGTATAACAGAAAACAAACTAGTAGGAAGTTTTTCAGTTTTTGGAGAACTGAGGGAACATCCCTGCAAATCCCAATTATTAAAAAGGCTACTGTGAAGAATTGAATCAAATTATTAGCAATGTAAATGTGGTGTTTTGTTGTGAAAGCAGCACACACTGGGTGCAATTCTGTATATACTTACTTGTGAATACGTTTGATTGAACTCAATAGAATTACTTCCAAATAGACATGTTTGGGTTGCACTTATAAGCATCCAAATCCTAAACTTTTCTATTGATCTGTTTGGTTTTGCAGTGGTATAACTTATAGTCTCTGCCTATAGGGTTGTTTAAGTATTTTAATTGTGTATTTCAATTATGAATGCTTATACCTGAATGCTTGTGCAATTGATTTAATGCTTAGCAGCATATTTTGGCATTATTCAATAAATAAATGAATAAATAAATAGCTTGACGTGCTAGATTTTCTGCTAAGAAAATTTGGTACAAGTGCCTTAAGCTTATCAGCCATACCTACACATAAGAGAGACTATGCTATATTCCATGAGATGGAATGAAAATGCTGCACAACTACACCCGAATAAGATTCTTGTTTGAAGCCAAAATAAAATTGCATTCTGCTTGCAATTCAGCATGCCGACAGAAATCCGAACCTGATCTTTATTCACACCAGGATCCAGTCCAGTAACCGCAGCTTGAACCAAACCACACAAGTCTTTATCTGTTGAGCTCTTCAATACCCCAGTGAATGTGAGCTATACCATGAACTCGTTCTTATAGAGTTTGTCAGAAGACTGCTAACTTAACTCCAGCTGTCGATGACTCTTCAAAGAAAGAGAGTAAGAGATAACATTCCAGTTAAGAAGTTCCCTTGACTGGTTTCAAAATAATTCGTCCACTTACATTTTCAGAGATCACTCTATTACTTTGCACACAGAAGTTTGAAATGGTAAATACTGAAGACAAGGGGAGAGTATATATGGTATATATGGTTTTGTGGCATATAAATTGAAAAAAGGCTTTATTTTGTAGTTTTTCACAATACATTACAGCTATGCTTTAGGGTTGAATAAAATTTGCAACTCAATACATTCCTGCTTTTCTCCTCTTTGGGTATATGTAGGCCATAGGGAGCTGCTTTCCAAAATCTATTATCACATTCACACCATATATTTAAAGCACATTGTTTCCCCCATGGAATCCTCGGAACTGTAATTTACATCCCCAACACCCTTAAAAAAAATATACAATTCTCAGGATTCTTTCAGGAAAGCAATGTGCTTTAAATGTATGTTGTGGATTTGACCTTAAAAACAGGGGTCTTCTCTATCAGGTGTGATCTGATCCTTTAAACTAGAGGGTGTGAACTTGTATACAAACCATGTGTTCTACCACTGAGCTATGGGACCCCCATGAATTTATATTACAAATATATGGGTCAGCTTTGAGTTAGCTGCCTATCAGCCATCAGTTCTATACCACATTTAACTCTCATTGGTTTTGTCCAAAAAAAATTTCTGAGAATGGTCACTTTTTGAGCATTCCCTGACACCTTCTCTCAAAAATTATACTAGAAACATTAATAATAATAATAATAATAATAATAATAATAATTTTATTATTTGTACCCTGCCCATCTGACTAGTTTCTATGTAAGTTTAGTGTGTGTATGCATCTTTTGACTACTAAACAGTAAAAATCCAAGCAATTTGGGTTGTGGGAATTGCCAGATAATCACTAGGAAGATGCCCCGTAACTGAGAACTGAGTCATACAACCAATTTTTTCTTTGATCATTGTTCTACAAAGCAGAAGATGAACAAGGCAACATGAGGTTGAGGGGCAGGGAGGGGATAGAGCCATGACTCCCACTCGGTACCCCCTACACTAGCCTGCGGCCCTCCACCATTGGAGTAAGATGCAACTTCTAGTCCAACTGGCTTCCATAGGTGCCTTGGGTGAGGACACCATCTTGTATTTTGCCTAAGGGCTCATTTCCTACATTGTATGGAACTGACATCCTGATGGGATGGGATCTGTAGGTGGTCTTCTCTTCCAGAGCGCAGCAATTGGCTGGCTATATAAGGGGTGAGACATAGAGCTTCATCATTCTTCTTCTTCTTCTTCTTCTTCTTCTTCTTCTTCTTCTTCTTCCTCCTCCTCCTCCTCCTCCTCCTCCTCCTCCTCCTCCTCCTCCTCCTCCTCTTCTATCACTCATAGCCAAGTAAGATTGTCTTCCATAAACACGGTTTTAACAGTGAGTCCGTAAGTGACTGTGGAGGCCAATTCTGGATCCACACGTCCTTCCACAGTGGGGACATTGGTTTCCGGGCGGGAGTTGATCACGGTGTGGATTTGCCAATCATGCCTTCCTCTTAGCACGTTTCTCCTATGGGTTGAACTATCTAAAAAGAGTCATAATGAGGGAGTATGCCTTCTTCATCCAGAGGTGCTTTCACTTCTGAATCATTTCAGGTACAAACAGCACATCTAACACATTTCTTCCTAAGGCAAACTGAGTGAGAATACAGTCCTGGACCTTCTCCAAAGCGATTGTTTGCCAGATCATAACAAGTCATAGCAGTCAATAGGAAGAGGCTCGTGATTGGCAGATGGCCAGCTTTCCAAAGGGACACTTGAATGGAACTCTGGGTCAGTCACTTTGACTCAGCCTGATCCCCTTGCAGGGTTGTTTTAAGTACAAAATTTCCATGTATGCCGCACTGAGCTTATTGGAGGCGGGACACGGTACAAAAGTAATATAAGCTACAAATGAAAAGTCACAAAACATTCAAGTTTGCCAAGCAACGGCACTGTTGTTAGACAACATCTCTCGAAACCACAGGTTAATGGTGTTATTTGATCATGAGCAAAAGGTGTGGTGTGGTCCATTTGATTTTCTTCAAGTGTGCTTAACATTTATGGACATCTGCTCTAGGTCAACTGCTCCTCTTCCACCAGTGATATCAGGTTATCAAATGCAAGACACATTTGGAAAATCACACTACCAGGGAGTGGAAGTTATATCATACAGCACAGAGGTTCCACACAAAACTGCATTTACTCTTGGAAGTGTGCCGTGTTTATGGGCAGGCCCCATACTTCAATCCAAAGAGCTAATTCATTAATAGAAACCTTCAGGAAGATATGGCAAAAGGCAGCTTGACCTGTATGACTGCAGAGCTCTCTTAAAGCTATATGGTTGTATGACTCAATAGGTCTCTCTTGGGTTCTATCCCATATGTTACCACAATAGAGATTCTCTTCCCTACTCCGCCCATATATCAATATGGTGTTTAATTTTATAATAATAATAATAATAATAATAATAATAATAATAGTAGTAGTAGTAGTAGTAGTAGTAGTAGTAGTAAGATGGTGTTTAACTGAATATATTTAATTAAGACTCTATGTCAAATCCACTATATATATATTGCTAGATCTGTCTATTGTATTGTCCTTTTAGCTGTAAAACTAATACTACATGACATTCACTAGCCAAATCCTGTTTTTCTTAAGGGTTTGTTTGTGTTTCGGTTTTTTTGCACAAAAACCTTGCTTCTCCCTAGTTAAAATTTCCATCTGTGGCTTCAGTTTTAGAAGCCAGGAGATGAATAGTCAAACTGCAAAGCGAAGGCTTCTGACTTAAAGAGCTTGCTTGAGCCAAGACTGGCACACAGTCCTCCCAGACTGTGGAGAAGTTTGAGCTAAAACGCCTTCAAGTTTGGTTATTTTATGGAGTTTGAGAAGAGTTTATGTAGTCAATCCATCATTGACAAGCAGCTACAGATTTCAGAGATTCGGCAGAGTAGAAATAGAAAACTGGCCATGTGCTGTTGTTAGGCCTCGGCCAAGCTTGAAAACAAGCACAGCAGTTGGAGCCTGTTTCCAATGGTGACTGGTGGCCGTTGGGACTGGTAGGGAGGCAGGAAGACCAATAGAAGGTATAACCATTGTGAAGCTTCAGGGAATCGGCTCCCCCCCCCCCGGGGCAGTAGATAAGCAAAACAAAGGAAAAGGAGTCTTCTTACCAGTTAGAAACTTTAATGATCACAGCGAGAGAACAAAGAAACCATTTCCTAGGAATGGCGGTGCTCCCAATTAAGAGTTTCACCCACTTCTTCCTTAGTCACCCAGGTCACAACTGCATCTTGTAACCTGAGTTTGTAATCTCTGTGCTTTCTGTTCTGCCACCTTAATCAGCTTTTCTGGTGGAGGAATGCTTTCCAGAGACAGTGAATCTGTTAACTCTCTCTCTCCCAGTGCTTCTTCTCCTAGCTGTTCCCCATCCAGTGTTTCCCAGCTTCTGCCTTCTGAACTGTGCCCTTCTGCAAACCAAATCTATACTTGTCCTCCTGCTCCTGGGAAGATTCAGGATCCTGATCAGGAGCAGGGGTAGTGGGAGGCTCCCACCATTCCTCCTCAGTGCAGCCCTCCTCAGCACTGTCCCTGACAGCCAGTGACAGGCAAAGCGAACTTATCCTAGTTTTGTCCCCATCCTCCTCCCTGTCTAGAGTTACCTTGGAATTCCACCTCAACACAGTCATGGGAAAAATAAAACACCCTCTTTTGAGTTGTGTTGTGTTACATATCAGGACAGATAACAATCATCTGTTCCTTAGCAGGTCTTAAAATTAGGTAAATACAACATCTGATGAACAACAACCCATGACATTACACCGTATGGGGCTTTATTTCACCCAGGTCAAAGACTCACTTTGCCACACCCCCACGCACATTTGCATACAGCCTCAATGGTGCCCCTCTTGAGGCTTCACCAGAGTCAAAATCCCGGCTAGCTCATCTGTAGCTACAGTTCTACCACCCCTTCATGTGCTGCAGCTGACTTAATCCATGAAATGTTGTGCCACAATAAATCTAGTCTGCCTCAAGACTCTGCTGTTTTTCCCTTTCCCTTTGTTGGGACTTTCTAGGGTCTGGATAGCCCTGTGAAGTCACTTGACACTAGTCAGGCTGGGCCTAAGGAGCTAAATCTGCTCTGTTGCTGCTGGAGAACTAGAGTGCTAGTGGTGCAGAACTTACAGGGCCAGCCCTGCCCATAGGCACTGTGGACAACATTTCCCTTTTTTAAAGGGAAATTCCCTTATTCTGAATAGGATTCCTCGCAAGAAAAGGCAAAAGTTGACAGCCATGACTGTGGAGCAGGCAGGGAGTGGTGGCAAGGTACTGAAGTACAGAGTGCCACACTGCCTGTCCTGAGTCTTCTAAGATTCAGCTGCCCACCCAGGCAGTTTCTGTGCTTTGAAGGGGTGGCAGTCATCTTGTCCTTTGCCTCAGGCAACAAAATTTCTTGGGCCAACCCTGAAAACTTAAGGCTTCCATCTGTTCTTTGGCCTTTCGTGTCAGTCTGTTTTGAAATCTCATACGTCATAGTTCTTCTTGTGCTGGGGTAGAGTGTGGGGGCGGGGAGTCACATGACGTCATTTATGCTCCAAGCCATCTTTTGCAGGACTCTTCAGGCCTGTGGGAATGGTGGATGAAATAAAAGGAAAGCTAACTGAATTTTGGTTAAATGACTAGTTTACTTTCCAGTCTGTGACAACATTCCCTAAAACATCACTGCCCTCCTTGCTCATGTCCTTCAGTTTGACAGAATGTTTTGCACAAGTAACGGATTTTAAGTTTTTGGCCACAAATCGACTTACACTAACACATTAACCTCCTTGTCCCAAAGCAGAGCTCGCAGGTGTTCCTTAGTATATGTTTGGAATGCATGGCCTTGAATTTTACAAGGGTTTGTTGCCAATTTTTTAAATAGAATCAAGCTTGCTTGCAAGTCTGTTTCAGGTATGTGCTCTAACAAAATCATCTCCTGGCTGAAAATTGTTGGTCCCCCCACCCCTCTGAAGATGGAATTCATTTTCTCTTGCAAAGCTGCCTAGGTTAAGTGGTCACTGGCCAGGGCCTAGACTCCAATTTGATCTTGTTTAGAGCTTTTTTTATATATAATCTTTCCAGTGAAGCTGGTCCTTAACCATATGGCCAGAATTCAGTGGTAGAATGCATGGTTTGCATTCATGATGTCTCAGACTCAACCTCTGGCCTCTCTAGTTAAAGGATTTCCAGTACAAAGGATGGGAAGCAGGTTACACGTGTGTGTGTGTGTGTGAGTGAGTGAGAGAGAGAGAGAGAGAGAGAGAGAGACTGAGCTCTGGAACTTTTGTGTCTCATGTACCTAGCAATGTCCCATTTGGAAGGAATTTTCTGGAATCCTAGAAAAGCAACTTCCAATCCAGGAAGCCCGTTCAAATGGTTTGAAGATAAAATGCCCCCTTATCTTTTGCGGTTATCCCTGTCCATTATAACTGCCTGGTGTGTGATTTACAGTGCTGTCTTACTCACAATGTCCATTGAGTGTGATGGGCCTATGTGCGCAGGATTGCAGTCTTGAATTCACTCCCTCTTTTTGACCCTGCTAAAAACAAGGCTCCATCTCTCAAAACCCGTGTGTAACTGGGATGACCCTTAATCACAGTGGAGTTTGCAGTACTGTAGTTGTGTTTCTCTGTTGAGCAAATGTGTGCAAATTTCAGGTCTAATGTAGAGTGCAGAAGCTCCCAATAACTTTAAATGCATGAACAGCACATACTAGAATGTCTCTGAAAAGTCACTCTGGTGCCAGGATGTGGTCATTTGTGATCTCAGCATGTATTCAGGCACTCTCCAGAACAGTTAACTGCTCTTAAATCTCCTGAAAAGGTCACTGCACTGATTTTATTAGCCACTGTATAAGTATCATTTTTTAAAAAAAATAATACAGCATTGTGTGAATAAAATTACAGGTTGCTCACACACCTTTCCTTTTCTTCCCTCCTTATATTTTAAATAAGGTTCACTGGGAAGAGATGGAGAGTTCAGAAATAATACCAGTACTCTCCCACCCCCAATTTCTCTACTCAGTCTTGGCAGCATCAACTGCAAGATGACTACAAGTTTTGAGAGCCATGAATTGCATGGACTCCGTCTGGTTCTCTGGGAAAAGAGCCTTCATATGGAAGTGGTTAATTAATGAAGTCACAATCTGGTTCCTTTTTCCATTGAGGAAGAAACCTATGCCAGTGCTATATTGCCCATGCCAAATACAGTCTCTCCCAAACTTTCAAACTGGTGTGTACAACCAAGGCTCAATAAAACAAAGTCCATATTGTGACATTTTGTGGTGATGTCATAAACCCTACCGATCATAGACAAATGGTGTAAGATCTGTAGATAAATCATTAAGGATCAATCCTATGCACACCTACCGCAGAGTAAGTTCAACTGAACTCATTGGGCTTAGTTTTGAGTTGACACGTTTAAGCTCACATACCATGCCAAAGTTTTGTTTTTTAAACCCATAGCTACTTAGCACTAAGCACAGGTTGTCCACCTCAGATTTAAAACCTAGATCAGGGGTCTGCAACCTGCGGCTCCGGAGCCGCATGTGGCTCCGGGGCAGATACTAGCGAGGGGAGGAGGCGCATTGTGTGCCCCGACACTCCCCACTGTGGTGGGCGCTGTACTGGCTGTGATGTCGCATGGGGGCGGTGCGTGCGTTAGTCACGCACCGTCCCGACGTCACCTTCCCGGTTTTGCGGCTCCCAGTTGTTTTTTTCTTCGGAAACGGGTCCAAGTGGCTCTTTTTGTCTTAAAGGTTGCAGACCCCTGACCTAGATGAAATTGTGATGGAAATGCCACACCACCCGCATGAATACTACAGAAAACACCTGCAGCAATCTGCAGCAATTATGCCTAAAATGCATCTGCAGCAATTATGCCTAAAATGTGGAACAGCCCTAAAACCTAGTAGCAGTGTGATCCACTGAATCTGGTTACCTCATTGACAGTTCAAATCTTACCTGAAGGCTGATTCTGTGGTGGTGGGAATCCTTTATTAAACTGTAATAATTGCTTAGTGAGGTGCACATTCCCATAACCACAGGCTCCATTCCCTATTTAGCTGGGCACTGTAAAAGTGGGTGCCCAGCTGAAGGCTTCACCACCTCAATATTACCCTGGAGTGAAAAATAAATAGGAAAAGTTTGAAACATGCTTTTGTGAATCAGCCTTCTTGCTTCTTGCAGTTACCATGGATTTCTATACGAGTATGTGTGTGAAACAGTGCGAAGGATTCCAGAAAGTATAAGGACAACGAAAGATGCTTCTAAGTTTGAACAATTTACCACAGCAGTTACTACCCAGTGTATGTGGATGACTATGGAGGTTTGGTGGGTTTTGGAATGGGGCGTGGAAGTTATAATAGAAATGTTCCCTATCATGCGTCCTATTTTGTGATGTATTATGTGAGGAAGATTGAAATATATGTGTGCGAGATTATGCAGTGGACATTACTGCACCATTAAAAAAGTTTAGGAGGAATCATGTGCTCATTGCATGTGTGAAAGACAGCAAAAAGTTAGGTTAAGGAGCCTGGGACTTAATGCCTATGCGAAATGTTGATGAAAACACACGTGCGAGTTTCTTCCAAGTATGAAATCACTGCTTTTTCACATAACTTGCTCTGGAATCAGTTAAAACGCTGGAAATCCTGTACTTTTGTGGCACAGGTTTTACTCGCCAACCAGGATCAAGGAATACGGAAGGATAAAGAATCACAGCGGGGGTACATATGTATGTGTCAAAAAGTACCCGTATGAACATCTATACAGTAGGCTTTGATGTGAGGACACCATGGAAGGGTGATAAGACAACTGTGCTCTGTCATAATTAGTTATGTAGGTCCATATATCTGCATACAATGGGCGGGTGGACATGGGTGGACATGGTAGCCTCTACAATACTCCATCATCAGGACTACCGTGTGGCAATGAGGGCAGCAAAATAGGCATACTTTGCTGCCTCTGTTGCATCCTTGAACTCTCCAGTAGGGGCAAACTTTGGTAATATTGTGCCCTGGGCAAGGTCAAAATTTGTCATCTTCCTCCCTCTCTCCTTCTGTTCTGTGCATGCTCTCAAGTCATAGTTTTGCACCCCCTTGGGTTGGTGCCCTGTGCAGGGGGACCACTGCTCTCCAGGGAGGTCTGGAGATAGTTTTCTGTGGAGGGCACACCAGAAAAGCCTTGAAGGTCCACTGTGACACGTTTGCCCAGCACTTTTGAGGATAAAGTCACATGCCTTCCAAACAACCTTGATGTATGCCATTTCCTCTCCTGTATGCCATTTCCCACTACTTCTATACTACATGACTTTGGGTGCATCTTGTATTTGAGCTTACTACTGTGTCTTGGGCTTACTACTGCGGTTCACTGTTTCCGTGATTCTTGTGAGCCCTTCCGTGTCCATCTTTGGGTGAAGAAAGATGGGAGATAAATAATACACACATTTACAAATTAAGAGTGAGCACCAGAGGCAAAAAGCCTCAAAGGTTAAAAGAAAAAAGTCTGTGCTGCTTTTTTTGGGGGGGGGTGTGGAGGGGAAAAATATTTTCCACGTAGTAAATTAAATTAATTTCACATAGCAAATTAAATTAAGAATTTCCCCCCTCTCCCTCTTCTCTCCCTTTCCCTTGCATGTCTTTTTCTTTTTCACATCTCAGGACTTTGTTATAGCAATCCAATAAGAAATACGGAATAAAATAATATGTAATAAAAGGGGTGGGGGGTGGGAAACAGCTATTACTTCATGTTGTAAGATCTAATTCACTGGGCGGTCTCTTGTGAATGTGCTTTTCCTTTATGAGGTAATGTGGCGTGTCTTGTCTTTTACACTGTAAACCTGAGGGAAGGGAATATATTCCCCCCCCCCCTTTTAAACTATCTGTACATAAGCGGCTGTGGGAACCCCCCCTTTTTTAAATAAACACATCCTCTAAGGAAGCAAGCAGCTAAATAAAACGATTTCTAAATCCCTGGATTGAAAGCCGCGTATAAACGACACCCTTCACCCAGGTCGTCCGCCTCAGCGAACTGGAGACCGAGAGCGAAAGGCGCTTTTAAAGCCAACCTGAGACGAAGAAGGTCGCTCGTTTTCCCCGCCCTCCGCGAGCGAATCCCGCCCCTAGCTCCCCCCAACCAATCAGGCTCGGATCTGTCAGCGATTGAGCTCGGGGCGGGGGCCAGGAAACTCTGTGGGCGGGGCTCCGGGCGGTCACGTGGCGCAGGCGAGGCGTGAGGGGAGCCCGGCAAGATGGCGAAGGTCTCGGATATGTACGATGTCACTTGGGAAGGTAACTTGCCGGCCGCCCGGCCGCGGCGTGTGTTGGCTCGGCGGGGGCGAGAAGGGGAGGGCGCGATACGGGCAGACCCAGGGTGAGGTGTGGGCGCAGCGACAGCGGCTCTGGGGCGGGGGAGAGGCGCCCGCCCCTTCGGAAGGATAGCCGAGGCCTTGCTAGCGCCTCCCCTCGCCAGGCGAAAAAGCCTCAGCAACTTCACCGTCTCTCTCCCCCCCCCCCCACCGCACAGTTGGTCTGGGAGTACTTTAGGTGGTATTCTCGAAGCTGATCTACGCACAGAATTAACCCCATAATGGCTTGCGGGGCTGCTTACCTGGTGGGATTTGCGTCCGAATAGGAACGTGGGTGGCGTTGTGGGTTAAACCACAGAGCCTAGGACTTTACGATCATAAGGTCTGCGGTTCGAATCCCCGCGAATCTCATCTCATCTCTCCTTTGAATTTACAAGGTCTTTAGCTGCAGTCTGCAATATGGGGATGATTCCTTTAAGGATTACAGTAAGATAATGTGTACAAGGTGCTTTGAAAAGTGCTATTTAGGTGACAATGATTCCTAAGTGGTTCAACAATGGATAAAGTTGTGAAAGAAGTGTATGCAGCCTCTTGATAGAGTCTCAATGAGAGGCTAAATAAAAGTAAGTTGTTATTGTTGTTAAGTATATGATATATTACATTGGATGCCACACTGAATACAATAAGCCCACAATTTATGCAGGGTGGTGCTGTGGGTTAAACCACAGAGCCTAGGACTTGCCGATCAGAAGGTGGGCAGTTCGAATCCCCGTGACGGGGTGAGCTCCCGCTCCTCGGTCCCTGCTCCTGCCAACCTAGCAGTTCGAAAGCACGTCAAAGTGCAAGTAGATAAATACCTCTGGCGGGAAGGTAAACGGTGTTTCCGTGTGCTGCTCTGGTTCACCAGAAGCGGCTTAGTCATGCTGGCCACATGACCCGGAAGCTGTACGCCGGCTCCCTCAGCCAATAAAGCGAGATGAGCGCCGCAACCCCAGAGTCGTCCGCGACTGGACCTAATGATCAGGGGTCCCTTTACCTGTCCCTTAATAGGAATGTAGGGAACTGTGATCTCAAGAAGTTTAAAGCCTTCCTTTTTCACCTGTCCTGTCGTGGTCACAGTTTTTCACCTGTCCTGTCATGGTCACAGCGAACACAAGGACAGATTTAACTTTCCCCCCTAGCATGAGTGTAGCCAGGATTTATGTTAGGCGGACAGAATACTCCCCTGTCACCATCCTCTGCCTGGCTCTGTAGCAGATTCGGAATGAAATGTCTTGACAACAGTTGTTTTAAATTACATTTTTTGACCCCAAGTTCTCAGAAATATCTGTCATAATTTTTCTACAATGTATACTTTTAGTTAAGCGTTTTTTATTTATTTACTTGATTCGGGAGGCAGCTGCCCCCCCTGGCTACATATACCCCTAGTCCTGTTTATCAGTGAATTGAGATTTTTCTTCTTCATTAAACCCACTTTGGAGATTGAGGGTGCAGAGCTTGGGGGCGAAGGTGGAGACTCTTCCCCCATCTTCCTTCAGGACACTCATCTTAAAATTATCTCCTCTGAAAAGCCATTTCCTTTCATCCTTTTTCCTAACTAAAGATTGATAAATCTACACCTTTACCGTCACCCCTTCATTGGCTGTTGGCCTCCCCCCACTGTTAAAATTTGGGATTGTATGCTCTTTGGGGCAGGGAACTTTGGCGCTGGGGGTCAGAGAGAAGATAATGAAACTTTGTAAAATGCCAGGTGCAGTGATGGGGCTTTATAAGTAATGTATTAGCAAGGGCCTGTGAGCAGCAGCTGAATAAATCCGAAGACATGGAGATGGTTGTATCATTCAGTTGTTGGCCACTGCCTTGAACATCACTGGTTGGGTCGCAGGTTTAACTTAATAACTAATAAGTTAAAAGTATAGCTCTGTTGTAGGTATTTCTTTTAGATCCAGGTCCTTCTGTATGATGGATGTGTATATGTACTTTAATAAACTGAATAGAGTGAAATATTATGAGTCACTGGGGTAGGGCTTATAAACTTAATAGTGTTTAGCTTATTTTTTGTTGCTATTTTGTTAATATTGTTTTATAGATTATAAATGCCTTTTTGATTTGATAATCATATAATATGACTTAACACAGGACTTGTGATACTCTGTTCTATTATTGCAGTTCGTTTCTTGTAAGCCACTTTGGGATTCATTTGGATGGAAAGTGGCATAGAAATGCAAGAAATAAAATCAAAACCAAATCAAGTAATCATAGTAATATAATGCATTACTATGCAATAGAGAAGTTCATTACAGAGTACTGCCTGTTTGAAGAGCTTTACAGTGCTTCATGACCAATATATTTGCTTCCATATTGCAGTTGAGAAGGCTTGAGGCTTGGACAAAAGTAGATTGCCAAGGCCAACCAAAACCTGGGTTTTCCTGTTTTTCAGCTCGTACTTTCAGCTGCTACATTCCATGAGTCGTAAGCATATACATCTATAAAAAAGCAATGAGGTTGTGGTCAGTCTTAAGATTCTTGCAGATTCATCTTGTGCATATTTACTTGGAAGAAAGAGCCACTCGGTTCCAATTAAGGGCATGCGGGATTGCAGTTCTAATTTGTTGCTTTCTTTGTGGCTTCTGAAATCTTTCTTATGCTTGTATATAGTTCTTACTTGAGTGTTAAGTAAGAATTCAGACTACAGCAGGGTTTTCCAAAGTGTGGTCTGTGGACCACCAGTAGTCCACAAGCTTCATTCAGGTTGTCTGTGGCATGTCCGCATTAAATATTTATAATTTTAATTGTGTTTTTATTGCCTTTTATTTCTTGTATTGTGTTTTATTGTATTACAATTTAAATTCCTTAGATAAAAATGCAATTAAAAATTATACAGTATCTAACAGAATGCATTACAGTTGCTACTACAGGCAGAATAATCATTAAGTAGTTCAACAAGATTTAACTAGATTTATTTATTAATATGCATACTTATCTACTTCATAATGGAAACCTAATCGTATCTGCTTTCAAAGAAGTAGAAATAAAAAGCAGAAGATTATTGCCATCCATTTTCCTCAGGCTGGCAGTATTTAAATGAACCAGCGTGGTGTAGTGGTTAAGAGTGGTGGACTCGTAATCTGGGGAACCAGGTTCGTGTCTCCGCACCTCCACATGCAGCTGCTGGGTGACCTTGGGCCAGTCACACTACTTTGAAGTCTCTCAGCCCCACTCACCTCACAGAGTGTTTGTTGTGGGGGAGGAAGGGAAAGGAGATTGTTAGCCGCTTTGAGACTCCTTAAAGGGAGTGAAAGGGAGGTATCAAGTCCAAACCCTCCCTCCCTCCCTCCCTCCCTCCCTCCCTCCCTCCCTCCCTCCCTTTCTATGGGATTTATTTTTTAAAATGTATTTTATAACCTGTCCAGTATCGCAGTACAGTTGTACCTTGGATCCCGAATGCCTTGTGAGTCAAACGTTTGGTTTGCGAAGGTTCTTTGGAACCTGAATGTCCAACACGGCTTCTGATTGGCTGCAAGAGCTTCCTACAGCCAATTGGAAGCTGCACCTTGGTTTCTGAACATTTTGGAAGTCAAACGGACTTCTGGAACAGAATCCGTTCGACTTCCGAGGTGCCACTGCACTGTCATGTATTACTAGCATTACTTGTTATTGTAATTTTGTATTGTGAAACCATAGAGTATGGAGGATCAAAAGACTAAACAGGTTAATCCCTAGAGGCAGATCACCCAACTGCCAGCTCCCTATCTAAACAGCATCTATTGATAAGATACTTGAGCAGTGGGGGTAATATTTCCATATGCTCGTTTCCCATGTTGGTAACCTCTGTAGGAAGCAGTTGTTTGGGTTGGGCAGAGGTTCCAGGCCCCTAAAATGTGGCAATATTATTATTTATTAAATTTCTAAATCACGATTCATTTGACGATCACAGGGCAGTTTAAAATCTAAAAACGCAAAAATGCATAACATAATAACAAACAAAAACAATACCCCCCCCAGTCTAAAATGCCATCGATAGTTTAATTAACCAGTTTATAGTAGGCCCACAATTTATACACATTTAACTTGTGCACATTCAGCTTTACACACATGGCAAAAATTAACATTAATAAAAAGGGGCAGAAGAAAGGGGGTGGGGTTCTGGGGGAAATGGTTTTGGCAATCCCACCTGCCATTGAACCCGTTGAGTTTTGACTGTACGTGATTCTGGGTTTAAGGTGTGATCCCTGGAAATTAACCCCCACGTAATTTGCAGGTTTACTGTAGTTCAGGGAACAATCACTTTCATAAAACTAGTTTCTCTTGTTCATAAAATAAACTGTGAATGGAGATTTTGTAATAGTTTCAGATATAATGTTGACACTCAGAAATGCATGCAGTTGATGCTCTGTAGGTTATCCAGAATTGCCAAGGAACTTCTACCCATCTGTGCATGCTTGAGATAATACCAGGCCTGCTCATATAGTCAGTGTTAATCAAAGCCTCTGTTCATTGTTTTTCAGTCATTAAATATTTCATATGTGAGTTCTATAAGAACTCTTGAGCGGTTGCTGTCTGGACCCAGTGAATTGTCCATTTTTAACATGTCATTAAGGCCTAAAACTCTCACCACTATTTGCCTCCATTCCTCAGACTCCCTTCCTGAAGAGGTTTGTTTAGGCACAGAGATCTACCTTACGTCATTCACTGTGAAGATGGATGCAAATAATTCATTCAATTTCTCTGCAGTATCCTCTTCTTCTAGCACACCTTTGATTCCCTTGTTGTCCGGAGGTTCAACTATTTCCCTATCTGGTTTTCTGCTTCTAATGTACTTAAAGATTTTATTCTTGATGGTTTTTAGCAGTGCACTCATTTGTTTTTCATCCCTTATTGTCTGCTTGTATTTATTTTGCCTAAGTTTGTGTTCCTTTTTGTTTTCCTTATTTGAGCAAGACTTCCACTTTCTGAAGGAAGCTTTCTTGCCCCTCCAGTTGATTCCATGATCAACCTTTTTAGGGCATATTCTATGCAAGTCTAATTGAAATCATTATTACTTTACTTTTATTCTTTATCTTAATTAAAAGGGAGGAGGATGTGGCATGTGCCAAGTCATGAGGACCAGATAGAGCAACCTAGATGAAATATGTGTAATGTTGTTTCTTTCTTTTAGAGAGTTGGAAACAATATTCAGATTGTAGCCCCTGAAAGTATAGGAAAAGAAGTACAGAATTTGACACAGTGTACAGAAATTATTTGTGAGAATTTCTTGAGCAATTCAGTGGCCTGATAGGCATGTTAATGACAAGCCAGAATTATTAGCATTCATTTCATTTCTCTGCTGCTTTATATTTTTAAGAAAAAAATCTCAAAATTGTTTACAACATATTAGAACTTCAAATAAAACAGTCCAGAATAAAACATTACCAAAGAAAGACAAATAAAGTATAGTACATTCAAAGCAACATAATTAGCTGGAAACTAAAATATTATCTCGATGCTTTCAAAATAAAACATTACCAAAGGAAGTCAAATGTAAAATGCAAATGTTAAATATCATAACTAAGAATAAAGTATTATCATAAGCATAGAACATACTTGCTGCTTTTGCTACCAGTCCTGCCAATGGTAGTTCATAGCAGGCCTTGGCTGTGGAAGCACAGGCTCAGTGACCTGGGTCTGCCCTAAGAGACAGCCAAGCTGTTCCCTGGTCTCTTCAGCATCCACAACTTTTATAACTGGAGTCAGTCAGGGTCCCATCCTCCCAGGCCCTTCCAGAAGTTACTGCCAAGAATTCTGCAAACTATGGTTTACCAGAAGTGAGGAAGCATCCACTGCTAACATTGCACCCGTCCCCTCCTTCGTTTGCCACACTGTGAGGAAATAAACTAGAGCACTAGCAAGCCATTACTTGCAAACCAGGGCAGTAGATTTGAAACTTAATTCCACAACTTGTTTTCATGATTAAATTTGGCTGACCAAATTTAATTTAAGATGGTGGACCACTACCACCATCGTGACAAGCTGAAAGTTGATATTGTTTCCCTACAGAAATCATCATGCTGCAGCACTAGACTGCAATTTCTGCATGCTCACTTGGGAGTGATCCTTCTAAATAAACATGTACAGGGCTGAGACTGTCAGACATTTAATGTGCTTGTTTTCTTATATTAAGTGATCAAATGACAAAACATGGCCTGTCTCATATTTTTCCATCGCTAGATACCCTATACTTTAATATTCAGTCATTATTACATTTGAGAGATATAGTGGCATGGAGGCTTTAGTAGTGGCTGAGTAAATTCATGGAGGAAACTTCCATTATTTTGTGTATGTTTGGACTGTCACTCCTTGCACTACATTTGAGATTCAATCGCATTCTTTCTGCCCAATCTTTTAATTTCCAGAGGTCTTGAGTCAGGAACCATTTAGTTTTTACTCAGGCACATGAAATGTAACTCTGTGGTGGTTTTGGTTGTCTTTTAAAATAAAATCTAGCACAGTTCTATTTCACCCCTCCTATTTGTGGAAGGAATCATATGTTGGGTAGGAATGGGGTGGACTATAGAAAGAAATTTGTTTGATCTAAAACTTACAGCTTAACTTGTAAATTTTGAAGTGACAGGAAGACCAACAACTTCAGTCTTGTCTTTTTCTATTAAAATGTAATTAAAAATATTTTTGCATTTAAGATGTCTATAATAGGCAGAATAAAAATACAATATACTAAAACAAACCAAAGGAGTGCCTACTCACACAATGCCTTCTGTTGTCACCTATTGCTTTCTTCATCATGTAAAATTTATCATCTCTCGCTCTCCCTCCCTCTCTCTATTCAAGATAAAGGGCTGTGTCTGTGCTTGTGTTGCTGACCCCATATCTACCTTGCCAAGCACCACTCCTGCCCCTCCCCGCAAGTGTTAGAAAGTGAGATATGAAAACCAGGAGCTAAATGGCACCTTAAACCTAGGTCATGGGTGCAACAACGGAATATCTAGGCATACTTTTTAATAACAAGAATACAAAGCTGAAAATGAATGAACTGCAGCTAAAATATTATGTTAATTTTTCACATGGTATAGTTCTTCCTCTGCCCGCCCCCAATATTTCTAAGAAGATCAGTTCTACGGTCTTCCAGAGAGTAGCTGGAAGTGGGGAGGCAGAAAAAGGTCCTCCTTTCCTTCCACTCTGCAGTTTTAATCTGAAATCTTAGGCGCAGTACTGCACCCAGAGCTCAGAAACTGCTTGCACTAATGAAATTCCCAGGCGCAAAATGTGCCTAGAACAATGTGAGTTTCAAACACTGCCTCCCCCTTAATGACTCACAACCTCCCTGCTTCCCTTACACTACAGCGGCAGCCAGTGTGGCAGTGAGTGTGGGGCTCCATTGCTTTCCTAGCTTCCCAACACTGTGGGCTCCATTGCTTAACAGGAAGGGGAGGAGCGAGGCATGGGACGCTTGATGCATCATGCCAGAGCCAATCTGACTCTCCTGCCACCATGCAGTACCCCAAACTCCTTGTGCCACGTGCCTCCCCCTCTTGGTAAGCAGCAGTGACCTGCAATTGCACAGCAGTTCCCTTCAGTGGTGGAGGGTTAGGAGGGAAGTGGCAGGTGGCATCAGAGCAAGACTGGGAAGCAGTTCCTGGTGAGCTGCCCTAGTCTATCTGTGCCTCCATGGTTTGTTGGACTATTACGTCTCTCTTCACTGCTCCCTGCCACTAAGGGAGGTGGGCGGTGAGCTATTGTCACTCTGTAGTTCATAGCACCACCTGTTTGTGCTCAAGCAAATTGCAGTGTGACAACATCCTTATGCAGACAATTTATAAAGGGTGAAAAAAGGCATCATTGGGCAGGATATAACAGCCTGAGTTCATGATGACTTTCAGGTCCACCTTGACTGATTGATTATATCACCTTGAGTTTGAGGTGGATTTTTATGTCTGCTGCCAGTGCTGTTTGGTTATTTATACATATTTTTCAACTCAAACTGCCATGCTTTTTTGCAGTCTAGCTTTCTGTGTTCTTGTCAATTATTTATTCAGAAACTGCTTTTTTCTGTGTGCTTTTGGATGCTTTGAAAGTGTGATGAATAAGGATTTAAAACTTCCCCATTGGTCGTTTCCTCATAATAGAAGATGATGTAATGTTCATGAAGTGTAATGACTACCCTATTTTAAAAAATAGGGAAAGTGTACATAAATGTTACCATATTAATTTTAGATATAATTTTAATTTTTCGCATACTCCCTCATACCATGCTTTTATATTAGTTTAGGGAATAGTAGTGAAAATATCTATGTACATTGCTATTCCAATTTTATAATTCTTACTGAAATAGAAAGCAACCAATGGCCTTGGAATAATCTGTAGTTTATAGGAATAATGAAAACAATCCAAGAGTTCCCAGATGAGGCAATAGAAGAAAATGATCTGTTTCGTAGCTAACAAAATGAAGCAATAATAGTATATACTCATTTTGAGATGAAACTTATTCCTACTTCTCTTCAAGACTCAAAGCATGTTCAGTTATATGTTTGCATTGGGAAATATTACCCAAAGCAATTACAAATCTTTCATAGAGGCAGCAGGCAAGTTGAAGGAGTAATAATCATAAATGTGCATTATGACAAAAATAATAAAATCAAACAGAACTTGACAGGTTCAACTCCATTATGCATTAAGCCTGAAATTCAGCATTTTGTACTGCATTATGTTTTTGGCATCCATAAAGGCAGCAACACAATAATCAGTGAGCATCCGCATGCTGTGAATATGTTCAGTTACCCCAGTGCTGAAAGATATTGAACAGCAAGAGGAGAAAATTTTGACTTTAGACATTGGCCCGATTCATCCATCATGGTACTCCAAACTATGGTTTAACATAAACAAACAGGCATGGTTGGTGAACACTGCTCAGATCTCGCCTGCCCCATTTCTCCCTATCCCAAGTCAGGAAGAAACAAATTAGTCCTGGCTTAGTGCTACATGTGAACCACCACTTGTGGTTTGTTTGTCTCCAAATAAACCATGAGAGGGATCCAAGATTTCTTTTTGTTTGGGTTTGTTTTCTCCTGCCTTCAGAAAGGGAAGAGTGTGGCTTGCGTGATTTGAGCAACCTGCACCAGCACACTTACTCATTCATAGACACATCTTGGCTTACAACACAAGACATGGCTTGGCTTACAACACAAGAATGGGCGATCTTTACACGTCTTTAGCTGCCAGGCGAAAACATTTCTCATTACACAGGCTAAATAATCTATGGCCTGTTAAATGTGTGTGGGGGCTGTATTGTGATAATGTTATTATTACTCTGAGTATTACGTTTTTATTATTAAGCTGCGTAAATTATGTTCTTAATGTTGTACACCGCCCTGGGATCTTTGGATAAAGTGCAGTATATAAATTGAACAAATAACTGAAATAAATAAATGGCTTGCAAACTGAGATTTTCTGTACAACCAGCTCAAAATTACTGGGGGCGGGGGGGGGGGGGAGGCCATTGCCTGGCTGTAGGCAGGTGCACACCAGTTAATTGAGAACCACACTATCAGCTTTAGTAAGAACAATTTCTCATTAAATAACCTTCATGATCTTCCTAGAATTATAATTACATCAATTGTCTTGAATGATTGGAAAGGAAGCAGGCATCAGACTTGGTCCAGGCATGTTTTTGTTTCCATGCTACTCTTTCTGGCCAGGTGCCTAATATGATGACGACTTGCATGCAGACAGTGTTTTGTCTCCGCATAGAGATAAGATTCTCTTTTTGAATGCTACTGATCAGTATTAAAAGGTAATGGTAGATGTGCTTGGGAGTTCATGATGTGCTGGTTTTTCACTGTATAAGGGATAAGACTCGTTAGCTAATACTTGTAAACCTAAAAGTCTCAATGTTTATTTCCCCCCCCACAAACATAATTTCAAAGCTAGAAACTTTAAGTTACTAAAACAATTATTATCAAACAGAAAATGCATATACCAATTCTTTTCAGAAATCTTGATTAGGAATTGTCATTCCACTGTTTCATTTTTGTTTTTTGTTTTTCAGAGATGCGAGATAAAATGAGGAAATGGAGGGAAGAGAACTATCGGAACAGTGAGCAGATAGTGGAAGTTGGAGAAGAATTAATTCATGAATATGCAGCTAAGCTTGGCGATGACAGTAGGTCAAAGCTGTTTCACGTCTCTTGCCATCTTTATTCTGTGCAGCTGCTTTTATTATTACCTGATTGATTCTCCTATTACACCCTCAATATTATTTTTCTTTTACTTCACTTTTCTTGTGCATGCTGATGTATGGTACGCCCATAAAGCTCAACATCTGCCAGTTTTCCTGACTCTTGATCTGCTTTCCAACTTAAGGGTGTGGGCAGGGAGATGTATACCTAATCGGATGTATAGCCTGGCCCGCTAGTCATGCAAATACATTTGAGAGAACCCTTGGCCCAAGCCTCCTTGGCCAAATTTCACTCATTGGTTGTCTTCACTCGTTTGAAGGATGGCTAAGTTTTGAAAAGGAGACAGAAGGTTATTCCTGAAATTTAACCATAACTTCAGCTACGTGGAATCAATATAAGAGTTGCTTTTATTATAGCGTTGGGCATGAGAGTCTAGGGCGTGCCTGGATTTTCATTATATACAATAGCTCTACATCATTTGGGGGGATCGTAAGTGCACAATACTAATTCTCCCCAGACAGAAACTTGGCACAGAGCATTTTATACCAGAAGGGAATTGTTTAAAAAGAAAGTCACAATAATGCAATACCTCTTTTTATATAAGCACAGGATAAAGCATCAGAGTGTTTTATGGCAAGAAAACTGTATAAAGTTGACCAAGGCTCTTATGTAGGCAGGAAGGGAATAAGTATCAGTGATTTGTTTTTAATGAGCTCATTCTACTTTCTCTTTCTTTCCTTTCTATAACTTAGTTAACCTAATTCAGACAGTATGAGCAGTTCATTTTTGGCAAAGGTCTCAAAGATCAGAACGGGTGTACCCTTCTTTATTTAATTTTAGGAAGTTTTGGTCTCAGTAACACTGACATTATACAAAGAGAGAGAGGGGAGCAATATTTCTGAAATGGGTTCATTTCTTAGAACACTCGACCAGAGGTCTTTCAGTTTGGCATGTTATCATAAGATGTTACTAATATATCTCATAATGATGAGCGTTAGAATATTTTTATCAGAGAACAACTTAGTGGGGAAATTCTGTCCATTCAGATGTTTTTGAACTACAATGCCCATTAGCTTTAGTAAGCATGGCCAATGGCCAAGGATGGTGAGAGTTGTAGTTTAGCAACATCTGGAGGGCCAAAGGTTCCCCAAACCTGGCTTTGGTATACACCTGAAAGTTGCATATACAGTGGTGCCCTGCAAGACGAATGCCTCGCAAGACGGAAAACCCGCTAGACGAAAGGGTTTTCCGTTTTTGAGCTGCTTCGCAAGACGATTTTCCCTATGGGCTTGCTTTGCAAGACAAAAACGTCTTGCAAGTGTTCCGATTTTTTTCCGTTCCCCCCCTTTTTCTAAGCCGCTAAGCTGCTAATAGCCTTTTAGCTGCTAATCCGCTAAGCCTTTAATAGCCGCTAAGCCTTTAATAGCCGCTAAACCGCTAATAGCGCTAAGCCGCTAAGCCGCTAATAGGGTTGCTTCGCAAGACGAAAAAACCGCTAGACGAAGAGACTCGCGGAACGGATTAATTTCGTCTTGCGAGGCACCACTGTAATAGCATAGCACAGTCACTTTCTTATTTGGTTTTGAGATTAAAATTTGAAGTGCCCAGGAAAACAGACCTGCATATGTTGTCTCCGAGTTTAATGTAAACTCAGTGGGTGATAGAAAGGGCAGTGATCTCAACAGGGAAGTTGAGTGTGCTGTTTTTCATCGCCTTTCACTTAGTAAGAATCACAGACAACAGTAGATTCCCTAATTAATAGTGTTCATATGATGTATATGAATGAATCCTCCATATGTTCCCTGGTGTCATATCCATTTTTGTTTCCAGAGGCTATGTAGTTTCTATTCTAAGAAGGCAATCTGATTTTAATCAAGAAGCCATAGAACATAATAGCCACACATTCACTGAAGTGGTAAAAGCCAAAATGAGAGTGATTGTTGTGTTGTCTGTGGAAAGTAGATTTTCATTGAGGGGCAATCTGTACCCTCCCAAACCTTTAGTTTTTACACAGAACAGTTTTAAGTATGTGTGTATCACAGAAATTTGTACACTTGTCTATTTCATGTGCATGGCTTTCCTCTTGAATGCCAAACACTCTCAGTATAATAGGGTAGTTTTATTTATTATTATTCATTGTCACTTACAAGAGAGCTTCATATGATAGTATAATGTGCAGCTTCAATCAACATGATACACTTTATTCATACAACCATTCACTCAGTCTCACTCACCACCCTCATCAGGCATAAATGCAAAACTCAGTTTAAACATATGTACCCACCATAGTGCTGTATCTCCTTTACATTTTTTTTTTGCTTTGTACCACCACTGTCAAAATTGGGGATATCTCTAGGAGCTACAAAAAATTGCTTGGGGTCCTGATCCAGCTCTCAGGCCAGGGTTTAGCCCTCCCTGACGTAAAGGAAAAAATGGAGAAGAACAGAACTCCAGAATTGGTGAAAGTGTCCCCTAAAAACTGTTGTTCTGCCAAACCCCCAAAGTGCTTTTTGAAATTGGGGGAGCAGTGAATCATTTCCATAGTTGATTTGTTATCATAAATAGCTATTCTGGTGTAGTAGTACTGTATTGCATTGTAATATGGAACACTTTACAAAAATGCTTATGCAGCATAAGCGAACAGTATAGCTTTTAGAAGTGTTGAGTCATGCATATTAATTTTGAGCACTAATTATGACAGGTCCAGGTTTCTATAAGAAAAAACGAGAATGTAATTTGTTTTAGGTGTTTTGAAAAACATACTGCCTCATTTCATATGACAGATGTATTTTTGTGTGTTTTCTAGTCTGGATAATATACGAGCAAGTGATGATTGCTGCATTGGACTGCAGTCGGGATGACTTGGCACTGGTAAGTAGTCCAGCTGACCTCTGCTGCAAATGTAATGGCTTGGAACACTGCTTACCGCAAAGGATTCTCCCATTCTCTCCTCCTTGCTGCATCTCCCTATGCCCCCTGAAAAGCTGCTCCTGAAGCTTGAGGTACCCTTTGGAATGGCATGGTGAGTAACATAGAGGGCTGCAGCAAGAGAGGGAACTGGTGAAATCTGGAGCGTCTGCCTTGAGTGAGAGGAAGCTCTTTTTTAATTTACACAATGTGAAACTTTTCTGGGTAATTTTGTGGAGGTGCAAACAGGTGGTTCTAGATGGTCAGTTTATAGCACAATGTGCTTTTGGGGAGCTACACAATCTCTCCCCACCAGTGGTTTTGTATTGCATTTGTCCAGCACTCTACTGCAAAATTCTGTTGCAATTTTGTTGTTGTCTTGTGAAGTTCTAAAAAGTTTTGTGTTCTTCAAAGATTAAGAGCTCCTCTCACTGTTCCTCATAGGCATGGAGGTGTCTTTAAGAATAGAATGATAGGCTGGTATTCAATGAAATCCTACTTAGAATAGACATGTTGAAATTACTGAACTTAAATTAGTCAGGTCCATTTACTTCATAGCTTTCCTTTCCCCCCACCACTAAGTTATTGCCTGGCATTTCTGTAGTAAGCTGCTTTTAAAAGTTTACTAATTTTAATTCTGTGCACTCTTCCTCTTCAGTGCTGGAGTGCGTATTTTTCCTATTTATTTTTGAGAAACAACTAACAACTGTCATGCTCCTTCATGACAAATCTATCTTCCATTTTATACTGATAAACTATTGCAGTTTAGGTCCTTCAGTGAGGCTAGCATGAACACAAGCATTATGGGAAAACATATACTGAGATTTTTATTGTTTGTGTAGACCTGGAGGCTTGTAGGACCTTAAATGAGATAATGCCTACACCAATATTTTGCTTATAATTATCACAGGTCTTTCCAAAGTTCTAAAAATATTTACAGCTACAGTACTTGGATACAAGCTGGGTGCCAAAATAATATGTTAGCTGCTATGTTGTAAAGAAAATGTTGATACAGAATCTCAGTGTATGTCAACTTTTCAAATGATTGAAAGGTACCTCTCTCAATCTACTGATTTTTTTGTGCCATCTACATTAAATGTTTTGCATGTGGGTTTCATTGCAGAGCTGCTACGGAAATGTTTGTATTATGGAAATCCTTTTCGTTTTGGTAAAAAAGGAGGAGACCTACAAACTAGGGAATTTGATACTTTTCCTCTAACCAGCAACTTCTGGTGAAAGAGCTATGTAAATGTTCGAATTACGTATACAGAATTTTCTTGCTGAAAGTTTGTTCCTTAGTTTGGCAGTGGATGTGAGCTCAAGGAAAAGTATAAAGGGAATGTGAGAAAAAGATCATTTATGAATTTTTAAGCTAATTGTAATTTCAAGAATAAGAGAGTTGTTTTTCTTTATCAATACCTTATGAACACAGTTTTGGAACAATTTTATTATATTAGAATATCTCATTCTGATATTTCAAATATGACTGGGTTTGTAGAAAGTGAGATGCAGTTAACATCACTGTTCGTTCAGGAGATCTTGCCAGTATCACCCAATAAAAAGAAAGCCATGATAGAATCATGGAGTTGGAAGGGGCTTGTAAGCCATCTGTTTCACTCCTTCCTTGATGAGAGAAATCCAGAGCTAGAGCAACCTAGCTATCCAACCTTTGCTTGAAGACTTATGGTGGGATAGAGCCCATTCCCTAGGTATGGTTCTACTGTCATAAAACTCTTACTGTTAAGAGTTTCCTAATTTTCAACCAAAATCTGTCCTACCAGCTGTATATAGAGCAAGATGTGGAGAATGATAAGCATGTTTTACAACATAAAGGGTTTTTTTTTAAGAAGGGGGACCCTTTTGTATTGCATCACTTCACTCATGCACTCATATCCTTTCTTTCTTCAGTGGAAACCACTTTTGAAATATTTCAAATAAACTAGGACAGGGTTTTTGTGTATATGTAAACTGAGTTCAAGATGGCCTGAGGTGATAGTAAAGGAAGTAGGTTTATTTTTCTTTGAAATTCACAGTTAAATAAAGTAAAATAGCTTTCTGAATCAAAAGTAGTTGGTCTTCTTGTAATTAGAACCCAGAAATGAACCAAATCAAACAGTCTCTGATTGCTTCAGGGGCAGTGGGTCTGTCCATGATGGAAGGCTGTTTGATCCAGTTGGGACTCTGGTGATTTTCACATACTCAATATAATCCTTGGAAGTCCCATTCTCTCTCACACACTCCTCAAGGGCACAGCGGTGGGGGAAGCCTCACTCTCTGTGTTCGGCTGATGGAGTCCTCTGCTGGATCAAGGAGCCATCCATCAATAGTGGGTCAGCGTGGGATACAACTCAGTTGACTTCAATCCACAAAGGGCACTTTGGCTTCCAAATAATGCCACCAGGTTTAATAGCACCCAAACTATGAATTTGATCTTTTAGGGATAGTGTAACCCCAGAATGAGCATCACCCCCCCCTGCAGTTTCAGCTTATTGTCCCCCGACTGGTCCATTGATGATTGCAGGCAGTAATTTAGCACATCTGCAGCTTCATCTGAATATGATAAAATAGAGAAATACTGATGACACCTCACTCAGCATCTTCTTTTGATAGTATCAGGACAAAATGGAGTCTTGTGGATCACCATAGTGTGATCTTACACTATGGAAGAGTAATAATATTTTGGGTACCAACTTCTGGAACTGATTGTCAAGATAGGGACAGAAGCCTGCAGTGCAATTCCTCCAGTTCTGTCCCCAGATGGTTCGTCCAGAGCGGATACCATGGTTACTGGTATCAAAGGCTACTGAGAAGGCCAGGGGAATCAACATGGTTGCATGTTGTGCACTCTCACATAGAATCACAGTGGCCAAAGGTAGTGTTGTACCAAACCCTAACGTGAAATCATATCTAAATAACCTGCTTCATCCAAGAGGCCTTAGAGTTGTATGACCACCATCCACTGGAACTCTTTATCACAAAAAGGCATATTGGTAACTAATTGGTATTTGGTATGGTTGTCTGGGTCTGGTGGGCCCTTCTCCAAGAATGGTTGCTCAAATTCTTCTTTAACATGCAGCTCACAGCGAATCACAAACCCCAGGACCCAATCAGCCAGCCAACCCAACCTTGGTTGCTCTTATAAGTCAAGATGGGTGAGGATGAATCCTAGAAAGTTTTGCTGTAAGGGTGCCAGCATAAAGTAGTTAACTCCAAAATCATCCTTAGTTCCCTGTGGCTTCACAGGATCAACAAGAAAGTTTGAAGGCAGAAAGTTGCATTAAACTTCTATGTTGCGCTGATGGTTATCATGTTTTCATATGTGGTAATAAAGTTATCTGGAATTTTTTAGAGCACATAATGAAAATAGATATGAAGAACATTTCCCTTCGTTTTACTGAAGGGTTTCTTAAAGGAACCAACAAACAAATTCACACCTGTTTTTTTTTTTTAAAAAAAAAACCACACTAATAATTGCTGCAGTAGTTTTAAGTTTGAACTTCTGGCCCTAAAGTGTCCTATAAGAAACACAGCATGATGCAAGCACTGTGACTATTTGGTCTCCACACCGAGAACAGTTTAAAGGCTTAATGAAAACTTATGATTTTTATTGTTCCACATACTTAGTTGAAAGGACATTCAAAATAGCCATAATTCTGACTAATCTTTCGCCACAGCTGCAGGCACCTGATACCAGAATGGGGTTTGCACTCTTAACTTCCTGACTAGGAAACTCAACAAATGTGAGGCTTCTGTTATGAAAAAATAGGTGCCATTGGTTCCAGATGAAGTGTTTCGCAATTTCTATTTGCTATTCATTGTAGTTTTTAGGACTGTTTCTGCCACATAATGGCTGTTCATAGCTTGTTGCAGTATCTCTCTCCCTCCATGCATGACCTTAGTTCACAAATAAAGATCCTTCGTTTGATAGACAGTGGCAAAAGAGCACACCATGAGGTCAAATTCATGGCTGCTTGGGACAGCCACCTGCAATACTTGTGTGTGAAAAGATAGTGTCCGCATTTTCTTTGCCTTAAATGAAAGTAGGACCTTGTTTGCAGTTTCCTTTAATATTTATTATTTATTTCCTGCCCTTAAATGAGAAAATAGAATAGAAGGGGGGAAAGTAGGAAAGTCTGTCCTGAGTTTGGGCTACCTTAGTTAAATACAATTTGTGCAGGGTCTGAAACCATGCTTCTTAGAATACTTGAATGTGCCCATTTTAGAGCATTGACACAAAATGTATACCAAAGGGGACAATAAGCTAGAGGGGAATATCCAACACGACACCTTCTAGATGTTGTTGGACTTCCCTTCCCCTCATCACTGACCATTTGCTGTGTTGGCTGGGGCTGATGGGAGTTGGGAGTTCCAACATTAAACAGAGTATCACAATTGCTACCCGTAGAGATGATTTGCAAGGAACACTTCCTTCTTTTTTATTACTAAAACTTTGTTACATGTTCTTGTTAACCTTTATTGGCTATTGCCTTCTATCACCTTCCTTTGGTACATCATGATTGCTTCATCAAAACAGTAATAAACTGTTCAAAAGTCACTTTCTAGGTTTTAGATTTAGTCAATTAAAGGCTTAATTTCTCTGCATTGCATAACTCTCCACAGGAGTGCAAATTGCATTATGTGGTTGAAGCTCAAAAGAATTACCTTGTTTATAAATTGTAGGGTTGTTTGGGAGTGGGGTGTCTTTTTTTTTTTTTACTGACTACAGGATATTTTTGTAGCATGAAACCTGGGTTCTGTCTATGTGTCCTGGTATCTCTCAAAACATTGTTGAAGAAGTGTTGATATGGTACTTTAGTGTTGTGTTAAGTGAGACTGCTGCCAAATGAGCTTCTCAGTTACTGTTCTCAAATAAACATCACTCAGATTTTGGTTTCCAACTTGAAAGAAAACTGTGTTTTTTACCTCCCCCTTTTTCTTTGTGTTATTCTTAAAAATACAGTTTTGTCTTCAAGAGCTAAGACGGCAATTCCCTGGGAGCCATAGAGTTAAGCGGTTAACAGGCATGAGATTTGAAGCCATGGAAAGGTAACTAAATTTTAAAAAATCTTTTCCAGACACTGCATTAAAAAAAAATCTGCCACAATCAACATTTCTGTGAAGGGAGTAAATTCTGTGCACATGGAGATAGGATTGTCACTTGTATACAAATAAATTTGGCATGGAAATATTTTCAAGAATTTGATATAGTTGTTACATAAGACACTTTTAAAAATTGGTGTACATAGTTTCTAAAATGTATTAACCACCTTAGACTACAATAACACAGTCACTTTCTTTCAGTGGTGTTCCTTCTTCATAAGATAATTTGATCTACTCCAGTGTAGATTTGGAATATTGGGGATTTATGTTTCTTTCTAAATAAGTCTCTCTACTTTAGATTTTATAGAAGCAGTTGAAAGCAGACATTTCTGATAGTGAAATAAATGGGACACTAAAGTGACTCTTAGCTTCACATAGTTATAATCATAAACAGGTCCTCAGTATTTTAAATCTGCTGCCCAGATTTGGGCCATAAAATTCATTAAAATGTTTCTGGAGATGACAGTGGTATGTGTGAGAGATACAAGCTTGATAAAGGTGGGATGTGTGAGAGAAGTTGAGATCTCTTAAAGTCATTTTTTAATTCTTGTTGGCATCTGTCTGGCCTCTCTGGGAGTGAAGTCAAGCTGCTGGAAAATCACAGCACCTGCTGTGGCTGCAGAGAGCAGTAACTTGTAACTGCTGCCTCTCACATTGTTTTTGCTACGTTACCAGCACTGCAGTGACCTCTCTGGGGGGTGCAAGCCTGGGCAGTGTGCATGGAGGTCCTGGGCTGCCCGGACAACAAGACACTCTCTTCTTGGCTTTGTTTATGTGTTCCAAAGGAAAGCTAGCAATACATTTGGCTCCAACTTGGCTGCAGGAGTTGACAGAAGCAGGCCATACAAGATGCTACCCGACCGTCTTAGGGACTCCACTCCCAATTTGCTTAGGGTTTACTCTTTAGGCTTTTTTTCTCCCAAAGATGTCCCACAAGGCAGCAGGTAGCATTCCCATAAGGAAATTTAGATTGTATGTACTGGAGGTAAAATAGAATGTAAGCATGTGACACGGCTGCCTGCTTTCCTGCAAGCTGGAGTTCCCCTTGCCCCAGGGTTGTCTTTAATACTGGGTCTGGAATATGGCAAAGGAAAGCATTTGAAAATGTGACATATGCTTGAAGGCTGTTCTTTGAAAGGATTATCGGTACAAGAGAGAATATTCTGGTGATGAAGAAGAGAAGCCATGCTTCAGGGACAGAGTGGGCCAGAATCAACTTATTTGTTCTGCTAGCAGAAACCAGAGCAAGGACTCACATGAGTGTAACAGGGCTTTCTTAGCTATCCTCCCTAGTCTTCTTATCACTATATTGAATTTCACCCAAAGTTTCAGTTTAAATTATTGCCATCTCTGTGAGAAGAGCTTTCTAAATTTTGCAGAGTGACTGCTAATCAGAGTATATAGTACTGATTGAGTGGATCCTTTGTGTGATCCAGAATCTTGAAGCTCTTGTCTTGGCCAGAAAGTAAAGCTGATGATAAAAGTATATTTTTATTTATTTTTAAGATTCAAAGCCCATTACTTTGAAATCAAATGATGTTCAAGACAGCTTAGAACAGTTTTTCAGTAATGGAAAACAAGAAACAAACCCACCCATGGAGTTACATCATCATTATCATTTTCGTTGTATCCTGCCTTCCCATAGTTAAAAACCATGCTGAAGGCAGCTTACAACATGAAAGGATTTACATAATTATAAATATAACAAAAGTAATCATAAACAATACAGAAAACACATTGCAAAGTACAACCAAATTTGAACACAATGAGTAAGGTGTTGAACAGAGTTTACCATCCAGGTTGAATCACGTGCAATGATTTGCACATGCAGAGGGGTGAATTTTGAATCTTGAATATATTTCCATTCAGTTTAATGGAACCTGGTGTGCACCAGTTGTGTCCCTGTGCGTCTTTTGCTGGGTTGGGGTGAAAGGCTCTATATGGAGTTGCTAGGGCTCTGTTAAATTAAGCTGCAAATATTTTGTTTGTGCCTTATAACAGGTATGATGATGCAATCCAGCTCTATGACAGGATTTTACAAGAAGATTCAACTAATACTGTAAGTTGACCAGATAAATGACATTTGAGTTACATACTTCCTGCCAGTACTGTTGAACTTCCTGGGTTAAAATTTTTGAAGTGGGAAATAGCTGACATTGAAGTGGGAAATATCTGAATTTAATATATTTCTTCGATAGTGTACTGAGTTTATATCAATGTTTCTCACCTGTACCAATAGCACATTTCAGAAGGCAAATTAAAGAACAACAACAGTTCAGTGTATTATTTTTCAACTCTTTTGAAGTTTCCAGTTTGCAATTTTGAATTGTTATTTTTTTGTGAGAGGGAAGTGAAGTAGTTCTGCACAGTTTGCTGAAACAAGTAGAAAAACTGTTGTTGTGCTTCCCAATCAGAGATTAAAACAGTTTCAATTTCCATGGCAAAAAAATGAAAATCTGGCCTGGATCTAGAGATGCCCTTCCAATCTCAGAAGGGCCTTTCATCCAGCAGTATTCAGCAGAGGTGAGTGAAATGGGGGGAGATAGTTCTCACTGTCCTTCCCACTTCTCCACCATAGTCTGGACTGAATGACTGGCGAACACTCAAAAACAGTGTGAGAGGTAGTACATGGGTATATAGTGAGGAAGATGAATCGATGAACATTGTCTCCTTTCTGTTTGTTCATGGAAGGACACCTTTGGCTCCAACCCTTTGTTCTCAGGAATCTAGCTGACTAATTTTCTTGTTCAGTTTAATTTAAATGGGCCCAGCCTTCAGTCTAATATAAATAGTCATAGCCTTCCATTTTATAAGTGGATTAGAGAAGACAAGGCATGTATTTATTTTTAGCTTTTAGGCCTAGTCCTTCTAATGAAGATGATAGAATGTGTACTCATGCTCATTTTACCTGTCTATGTTAACTGTAAAATGTTTCCTGGAAAATTTTAGCACTGAAAGTCGGTAACTTTGATTGGAGGCTTAATTTCCATGTTCTTGGATTAGCTGTAAATGAAGAGACAACTTTATAGGGCCAGTTATTGTTTGAAAGGTTGGAATCATGCTTTCCTATTACTAGATTGGAGGTTTAAATGTGAGTTTTATTTAACCATATTTTTTCCCTTTCTGAGTTGAGACAGAGAAGCAGCTGTAAATTAAAAACAGTGGGTTGATTGGAACTTTACTCATGTAGCATTGGTCTTAAAAATCTTTATTGGTTTGGGAGAAAAAATGGATCTAAATAATCTTGTTAGCTGAAAATAAATGGTCCAAATTGCAGACAGTTTTGTAGCCTTTTTAAAACAGGTCCAGCTGAACATGGTGAACCAAAAGTAGTAATTTTGATGAAAAGCAAAACTCCTTTCAGCGCATTCTTAATATGAGTAGTTGTCATATTGGGGCCAGTTGAAAATATTGTTTAATTTGAATTCATGCATTATGCCAGTTGCTTTATAGAGAACATGATTTTTTAATAGTCCAGGAAGATAGGTAATATGGAAATGCATTCACATGCTGGCTACAAGGTTGTAGAAAATTATTTTTTTCATACTATGTGTTGTGACAGATATCTAATGGACAATGAAGCCTCCAATAAACAATAAGATATAATGCCTCTGGAAACATTTTTAAAATGACACTGTTCATTTCACGCCCATCTTTGTACTTTTATATTATTTCTGCTGACTATGAATCCTCTCTTACTGTTTCCAAAAGCATCCTAAATTTGCCAGACAGTAATTCTGAAAAGAGTACTATTACATATTGAAATATTAGAACATCTGATTACTTGCATTTCTTACGCTTCTTAAAATTTGTACAATGTTGAAGAAATTCCTATTCTTTAGGTACTGGCTAGTTTGATTTTTGTATTCTCAAGAATGAAGGTTAGGTATAAAGTTTTGATAAATTGTCAGGTATTGGAGTTGTTTATATGTCATCTACCTGTTAATTATTTCCATGTGCACATATGGCTGCTGTAGGAAAATAAATGCTTCATGGTTTTAAACTGAAACTATTGCTGAGTTTGTCTTGGCACTAACTTGAGCTTAAAGCAGTCTCTTCTGGTGTGCTGACACATGGAGTTGCTTAGATATATTAAACATTTTCTCTTGTTTGGCAAGTGAAACAGACTTTTGTTCACATAAGTCATGTAAAAATCATGCATTGCAGGAGCTGACAGTTTGAAACAGGAAAGATAGGGGCTGCACAAGGATTAAAAACAACTTTAATATCCAACAGCTTTTTCCATTAGGGTACAGAGAGTTGTAAACTAGGTTATGTAATAGAAAAGTGCATCCTAGTGCCAGTCATTATTGCATTCTACAGCTATGAAATGAAGATGGGAGCAAACATTTTAGCATTCGTTAAGAGCTGTTTAAGTAAGACTTCAGTTTCTAAATGAATATGAAAGGGTCATTTAAAACCCTAAATTAAAAATGAGGCACTTGAAAGTCATAGTTCAGGTGCTATGCAAGGACCATGTAGCCTTGACATGTGGTGAAAAAACAGTTGTGAGCAATATGTCTTATGTATGTCCAGGTTCTGTTATACTCCATTAGCTTCAGCCAGTTGAATCCTTGGAAAGGAATTCATCTCTTCCTCCAAGCTCTTGATGTGCGTCTTTTAGATTTCCAGTTTGAAAATTCACTGCACCAAGAGCGTTCTCCAAAAAGTGATCCTGAGTTACTGGGAAAAAAGCAGACGAAGTTGGGTTCTGAAAGTCAATCATATCAGGAGAAACTGAGTGAGTGAGAGGAAATGAGTGCAGCATTTAGTTCCCCATATCTCCTGGTCTTAGGGATTTTAAACTTCTGGAAACGAGTCATTGCTTCCTACCTCCCTAAAAAGTTCCAGTCATTTCAGTTAGAGAAAATCTTTCAGTATTGTGTACCCATCATAATGCATGGATCAACAAAAAGGAGGTGATAATCCTTTAAAATGTTTATTTACTATATGAAATTGAGATATAAATTCATTTTTCAATGTTTAACAAATATAAGCAACAAAAATTATTATAGTAAAACGTGGAAGTCCTAGCACTGTGTGTTACATATACGGCTGTGTTTCAGGGTTTTTTGTGCTTAACACTGGTTTTCTGACATGCTAATAATTTTAGTAAATTGAGAAGTATTCAGGTCTCAGTTGTGCTTTCCAGTGTTCTTCAAATTCATTGCTTTACAAATTCATTTTTGGAACAGTTAACATATAAAGAAGAAGCACTTGTATAATATATTTTTATAATTAAGGCATAATAAAGCTTCTGAGTAAAAGGAGATCATACTCTTTCAAAACGTTCTTTGCTTTGTTTCTCTCACAAAGCAAGGAGGACAGATGATTTTAAAAAATATATATTACAGATAAGATTAAGACTCCTCCCTGTCTTAATTAATGGCATTAATGTATGAAGCAAGTATGTTATTTCATAGTTGGGGACTTTGCAAATAAGAGGGAGTAAGTATGATAATCTTTTAAAAGTCCAGAATCAAATATGTGTTAGATTCAGATGTACGTGCATATTAAACTTCAGTATTGTATCCTGAGTATGTTAAAATGTAGACTGACTGTTTCAGCTATTGCTTTTTGATGTTCCTTTGCTTTTTATTTCAAATGTTGGTCATAGGACAGATACTGGTCAGTGGGTGCTGAACATGGAAATATTGTCCAAATTGTATAACAAAAATTATTCCAATAAACCTAAAATGGTCAATGTCTGTATTAAGACATTTATCCAAAGATCTCAGGAGGGAATCTCTACCCTGTCCCTGTTAATGTCAAGCAAATGTACTTTTACTGACCAGCCTGCAACCATCAGTGCAGTGACGCCTACAGTGGCTGTGATGTGCGATGGTACTGCTTTACTTTGGAGTTGGGCTCTTTGATTTTATGAGCTACTTTGCCATCATCATGCATGCAAGTACATGTGTGATCTGTGTTCCATGTGTGCGTAGGAGCTTTCTTCCTTTGGTCACACCTATTGTACGGATCCTGGAGGTTTGCCATGAAACTATCGAGTCCAAAGTAAAAAAATTCCTCACCCCAGCATAATGGTATCTTCCTTAACATTACAGAGATCCAGAGGAATCCAGTGTTCCATCTTTGGAGAAATAACTTAATCTTCACTTTAAAAAAGCAATGTTATGAGCAGTGTTAAGGATTACAGGTTTACATATTTTCTGCTTTGTTTTGTGTGTTTTTTTCTTTTAAATTCAATCTAAAATGTAGCAGAGTTCTTTCTCATGAAAGTCATCACCTTCAAAATCCCGTCCTGGTAAAAGTTCGTTCCAAATTTAGTGTCAGTTTCTCTTGTTAATCAAATGCAGAAGTTGACACATGTTCAAATCCTCACTTCACTTTGAGTCTACTTAATGCTATTTTTTTTTAAAAAAAGAATCATGACAAATGGAGGATTAGTTCTTGAGCCAAATTGGGGATTATTGGCCTTTTTTAAACGAATAGTTTGGAATGGTTCATTGTTTAATAAAGAAATATGGGATATACTAAAGCACCTTGGCTCATTTGATACTAATTATAGCATAAGTGTTCCTTTAAGATGACCTATATCTTTCCATTAAGAATGATGGCTTTACAGAGCCAGCCAGTAATCTCTGTAGGGTTTTGTTCTGAATGCTGGGAAATGGATAGGGGGAAATTCTATGTCACCAGTTCTGCACGGTCAAGCAAAACGGATCTGGTTGCAGACACATTTTGACCAGGTCCTGAAGTACATTTTGAATGAAAAGCCGGGGGGGGGGGTGTCCTCTTGTATGTCAGACTAGTTCTCAAGAATCTCTTGTTTTGAGATGAATTCCAAATACTTTTACAGACACATTCTAGCTTATTGAAGTGAATCATTTTCTCACTTTCCTACCCACCTAGTGAAGAATGCTATCTGAATACTTTTCCGCTGGTGGCAATTCCATGAATCAGTTGTCATACAATTAGAGATGAATGGGTTTCCTGTTTCTGGTTATTTTTAAAATATATATTGTTCTACATTTAATGCAACAGGTAATGGAATACATAGTAGGACAGAAATAATAGTTTCTGTTGGAATGATTAGATGATAGACAGGTTTGATCTCCACAAGAATTTCTGCAGGTTTTAAAAATTTATGTGAAGCTTGAGTTAAACAGTACTGACTTTGCTTGAAAAGACTATAGACAGTCGAGGTTGGAGCAAGACTGCTAAGTAAATTGCATCACCTAAATATCATCTTAAGTATTCCAAACAGTTTTAGCTAAATTCATTATACTACTGGAATAGGATAAAAAGCCTGTTCTTCAAACCACCATCAGTAAGCCAAGAACAAACCTTGGCTATAGGTTCAGACATAACACTAAGCAAGGGATTATGGTTTGTTTCTCCCCAGCATTAGTGAGGAGGAGTAAAGTGGGTGTGATTGGCTCGTGAATGACCAACTGTTAACTGTGATTTATTGTGATGTCTGAATGCTGCCAGTTTGTATGTCCTATAATATAGGAACAGTAGGTTGTGCTTTCTCTTTTGCAATGAATACTGAACTGTAGTTCACATCAGACCTTTTATGCGTGATTGTGTGTGTGTGTAGGGAGGGAGAGAGCGAGAGCGAAAATAGTTATGGCTTTTTCAATACAGCAGTTAGTTTTCATTTTGGAAATTGCAGTGTATGAAATAGCTTTGATCTAAACCTGCCAGTCAACTCCATGTTTTTACAACTAGAGGGTATCCATTCTTCCATGAGGGATGGGGGATAGTATAATAGGATGGGGCACAAACCATTTTACGTCAGTTTCTGGCAGTATACCTATACGCAGTCAGGGCTCTAGATGTTTGGGGCTATGATCTGACTTGGATCATTGAAGGAGATGAACGGCGTCACATATTTAGAGGGGTGTAATAAATGCCTGATTACTGTGGAGTCTCTTCAAACTGGCGATATGCAAGCCAGTTGGCCAAGCACAGAAAGGTATTTTAAGTTATAACAACAGAAGATCTATCGAGTTCAGAATTTCACAAAGTTTCAAAGAAAAGCCCCTTCAATAAGAACATAACACTGGCTTTCAATATAGACAATGCAACTTAATATATCGCTATCTAATGCAAATAGACAATATTACTTTAATATATTGATATCTAGCAGTAGTGTTTCATTACTCAAAACATATTTTGAAGGGGTGTTTTTTTAAAAAAAATATTTTTTGAGGGTATTGAGGCTGCAAAAAGAAGGGGGGTATTGAACAATTAAAATTCCTGGAGTTCAAGAAAGTTGCTTGGTTGTAGAGCAAGGAATTCCATCTACTGCATGATACAGGTGACCTTAGAACCTGGTATTACACACTCTCGACCAAACTTTGTAGTCCTCTGATGTGATCAAATGTCTGCTAGGAGTTCGTGCAAGATAATGATCAGTTTATACATGTGCTCTAGAAAAGGATATAAGGTTTCCCTTAGCAGGAGGCTTAGGGGTCTGAATGGCTTCTGTTGTGTGGGAATTCTGTGGTTTACAAATAGAGCAGCAGCCGCTGGAAAGTCTGATTCCAAACCATTTGAGGAGGCCCTCCTTGTGTGTTTCTGAAGGAATGGCATTCAGAGGTGGAAAGAAAGAACCCCTCTCATGGTAATGAACTGTCAGCTCTGCGGCTGTAAGTGAAGTCAGTTTTTTAAAAGCTGGATCAGTTGGCTCAGTAATTTGCCTGATGGCTTATGTTCCCAGACTAAAGTTTTAGGGTGTGACTCTTTGTTTCCCTATTATGAAGTTGTTAATTTGATGAAACAGTTGCCAGGTAACTTGAAGGTGAAATAGTTGTGTTAGGGAAACTGAAATGTTACAAAATTTTGTGCACTGTCAGAAAACCTTCCTACAGCATTGTTGTTATTCGCAACATGCAGAGGCAGCTGTAATGCTACTTTAAATATAATAATTTTTTTTTCAAACCTGGGGGAAATTGTAGTGAAATGTCCTCAGTGCCTGGCTATCCCTGAGACACAGAGCACAAGAACTGATAGGATGGCAGACCTTGGACTGCATAAAGATTAGCATCCCCTGCTGCGCTGTAATTATCAGAACCTGGACAGTCACTTATTTGGCTGAAATGATTCCATACAGTTTTCACATGAAAAGTAAAACCTACGCAATGTGACAGCAAGAAGTTTTTAAATCTCTCAGCAGGATGTCATAGGGTATATTTATAAACTCCAGCTGAGCAGTTGCTCAGCAGTGGAATTCCTCCGGCATTGAGATAATAATTTGCACAGTCAAATTGCCTGCTTCACAAAAACCCAGGGAATTATGAGCACATAATCCTCTGTTAATGTCAACCCACAGGCAGCAAGAAAGCGTAAGATTGCCATTCGAAAAGCCCAGGGGAAAAATGCAGAAGCCATCCGAGAGTTGAATGAGTATCTGGAACAGTGAGTGTTTTATAAGAATACGTATTGTGTTTTGCTATTCTGATAAATCTTTTTTAATTAAAATGGAATTTACATTTGATTTACTACTTTTTCTTCCCTGCTGTTCATTTTGCAGAATTCTCCATGTTTTGTTTTCTTTTTAGATTTGTTGGTGACCAAGAAGCCTGGCATGAACTCGCAGAACTTTACATCAATGAACACGAGTAAGTTATTTGCGAAGCCTATAACTAAGGGTGTGTTTTTTTATGTATAAGGAAGAAACTAGTAACTAAGGCATCTGTTGGAAAATAAACAATTTCATTTTAGTAGGATAAGCAATATCCTAAGAAGCCTTTTGTGGCTGCGAGGTCCCTTTATTTTCTTTTTTATTTAAATGACAGAAAATTGTTTTTGTGTTTGTTTTAATAGTGATGGGAATAAATTTCACCTAGTAGGTGAAATTGTCAGGGGGGGAAAACAGCTACAGTTAGCTAGGGCCGACAGGTTAGCAACATTACTTAAATTGTTTTGCTAGATGCAGGTACAAATGTTCTATATTTAAGAAGTGGCATGCATGAACTGTATGTAAGGTTTAGGCATTTTCTTCTTTGAGGAATCATACTAATGATATGGTTTGAAAATCTACGCTAGTGCTTTCTTCAAAATCTGCAAGTTTAAAATGGGTGTTTGCTCTCCTGGGTGAAAGACACCATGCAGTCAAGAATGTTAAGTGTTGGACGAACTTTCTTATTGGATATTTAATGTTTTTGTTAGCTTTTTATTGCTTTAGTGACAAGAGGAAATCCCAATGTGAGTGGATTAGCTCAAAGCCTTAGTTCAAGTTTTCTAATATCACGGCATTAATTCTGACCTTCATTCCATGGCAAATAATTGTGGTTTTCTTCCGTCTTTATTTTTTCAGCCCAGGCCTAAATTGTACTACGATATTTCCTTCCTTCCTTTTCAGAGAATAGGCAAATAATGAGATTCTCAGGAGAAAAGGCAGCCATTCCATTGGGTTTCAAAAAACAGCTTTTTCTCACTAGAAATAACATGAGCTTTTTGACAGTAGAATTTAATAGATAATGTTAGTGTTCAGATTTCCAGTGTGTGTCAATAAATTGTCCTGCAACAAACATCCTAATTTTTTTTTTGCAATATTTAGTACTATAATAAACTTTGTGGTCTCAATTTAAGTCATACTCAGAGTAGACCCATGGAAATCAATAGGCAATTAAGTCAGTGATTGATTTCAGTAGGTCAACTGAGGATCAAGTAGGATGCCGCTTTTACTATTTAATTAAGTGTCATCAAAATGTATGGAATCCATATTAGTTTGCTTACATCCTGAACAGCAGTCTCTTATGCAATATTAAAGAGTAATAATTTTATTGTGGCAGAAGCTTTCCTGTACTAAAGCCCGCATAGAAAAAAGGCTAATGTGCACACACATACATTTTCAAAGTTTGTAAACATTAGGGGAGAAACGCAGGGTGGATAAAATTAGAGGTGACTTAAAAAAAAATAATGAAATAAGAACTTATTAATGCAAGCACATTAAACTCTATATTAAAACTCACTTTACTTCTATCCAAAATGCTGTTTTGGTAAATTATAAATACTAATGACAATAAACCAGGGGTGGACAGCTTTTTTCTGTTGAGGGCCACATTCGCTTGGCCATAATCTGTTCGACTGCGTACTGTCAGTGGCCAAGACCAGAACCAATTACTATTTCTCTTTCAGACACTTCCTTCTGTTTTGCATTGTGCCCCACTCCACCCCCACTTTTTCCGCTTTCTGCCCATGGACTGCAGGTTCCCACCACTGTTAAAAAGCAAATAATATGAACACATACTTCCCATCTCATAGAAAGTGCTGTTTTGTCCTGTAATTACCAAGTCTTGCTTCTAAATGTTCTACGCAGAAAAGCTACAGTTTAGCAAAGAATAAAGCGTGCCTAAGATAATTGGTTTTAAATGGGTTCAGCCACACCTAGCGTCGTGCTTGATTGGGTAGTGTTCAGCTTAGTTTTACTCAAGAGTAGAGCTGTTGAAATTAGTGGACCTAACTTAATCATGTTCATTAACTCCAGCGGGTCTACTGTGGATAAAACTTATTTGAATACCACCCTTTGTCTTTAAATGATCTTGGTTAGTGTGTCCTTCTAACGGCAGAGAATGTGCCAAGGACAGATCTGTAATGTACTAGTGACTCACCTGTTGCTAAGAATACAGAATTCCTAGGTGTCAGAGGATGTGGGCTGCATGAGCAAAGGTTTTGGCTAATGTCCATAGACTATTGCAATACTTTGTATGTAGATCGGCTTTGAAAACAGTCTGGAAAATGCAGCTGATCCAAACTAGGGTTGCAAGACTCTTAACCTGGCCTGTTTGATCGTATTCCAGTGATTTACAAGAAGCACTTGCTCCCAGTCCTATAGCTTAGGACCTGGGTATTTGAAAGAACACCTCCCACTTGTATTTACCTCATCCTTCCCCTTCAGAGGGAGATTGTCCAGGGTTTGTCAATTGAAGTGATGGGGTTGTAGTCCCGCAAAATCTAGAAGGCACAATGTTGACTATCCATGCTTCAAATCAATCCACCAGACCAAGAGACCATGGTGGTGACTGATATCAGATTGTCTTCAGTAAACAGCAAGGCTTTTTGTGTGGTGGCTCTGCTTTTAAATGAGTTTTTGAAGGCCAGTCTGAGGTCTTGCTTTTAAGAGTAAAGGTGGTGCTTTTCTGTTCCATCCTTTGATGCTTATCTTTGCCTTTGTAAGCCTGACTGCTGCTTGCTCTTGTAATCATTTTGAATTTTAGCATCACTTTTGAAGGTTTTGAATTCTTCAGTTTTATGTAGGCTGCTATAGGAACTATTGTTTGAAAGATAACTAGAAATATAATAACTACTTAGCACAGTGTGGGTTTGGGGCTTGCATTTGCTGCGGTAATGTGCAATAGTGTCTTGAGTGTGCATTTTTTCCTTCTGCCTTAGCAAAGGCTAATGGGAATGAAGGGCACTGATCTTAGCTGCCCTGGTGAAAATGTTTAGCAATACTTTAGGGAAGCTTTTAATTTTTGATGGATTACTGTATTTTAATATTTTGTTGGAAGCTGCCCGGAGTGGCTGGGGAAGCCCAGCCAGATGGTCAGGGTATTATTATTATTATTATTATTACACTGGTCAACAACATATTTGTTGTCTGCGTTTTTTCAGTTGATTTAGGACGAATCTGATGTGCTGAATCCAAAAATCACATTGGTTTTGCTCAATCAGGTCAAGTTTTTGAGCTATGGCCACATGTTGTTGTTTTTTTACGTTTTTGTTCACATGTATGCTTGTGTGGAGCATTTTAGAAGAAGTTGGTGGGGGTAAAATGCCATGTTGAATAATTGTTTTGATTGGAAATGATTATTTTAATGACAAGAAGTATTCAGGTCCGATAGTTCTGGGTGATTATGTCGAAAAGGGATCGGTTTGAAGTCATAAAACCTCGAAATCTTCCATAAATTGGTGCGGCAAAGCATAAAGTTGGGGGATCAAAACTAAGTTAATGGGGCAGCCGCCCCACGAAGTATCCTGATCTTCAATCAGCACGTCGTCCTGTAGCTCATTGTGATAAAATTCCAGTGCTTATCTTCGGAGAACTTCCTGACATTAGTGACGAAGATGCCTCCAGTGTTGAAGGACATGAAGAAGAAGAAGTGGTTCTTGAAGATGATGCTCCACATCCATTTTCCCAAAAGGAGTTGAATGATCTAGTTCGCAACCTCAGCTTGTCAAAGGACTCTGCCGAACTGTTGGCATCCAGATTGACAGTGCTCGCATCAGCTTCTTCCGCAACAGGCATCAAGAGTACCTCCGTTTTTTCTCGGAATAGAAGGACTTGGTGTACTGTGCAGATATTGCGCAGCTTCTGCTCAAGCTTGGAGTGCCACAGTATGAACCCAAAGATTGGAGACTGTTCATTGACAGCAGCAAGCGATCACTGAAATGTGTTCTGCTACACAATGGCAACCAGTTTGCCTCTATACCCCTGACTCACTCGAGTACACTGAAGGAGAACTATGAAGCGGTGAAGTATGTGCTGGAGAAAATTGGTTATGATCAGCATAAGTGGTTTATTTGTGTTGACCTGAAGATGGTGAACTTTTTGTTGGGACAACAGTCTGGCTTCAGCAAGTACCCATGTTTTCCGTGCATGTGGGATAGTAGGGACCGTGCTCAGCATTACACAAAGAAGGACTGGCCTGTGTGGGAGGAATTGGTGCCTTGCAAAGAAAGGAACGTCATCAACGACCCTCTGGTGGACAGAGACAGAATACTCTTCCCACCGCTGCACATCAAGCTCGGCTTAATCAAGCAGTTCACCAAGGCTCTGGACAAGGATGGTGACTGCTTCACTTACTTGTGCCAGGCTTTTCCAGGATTGACCATGGAGAAGTTGAAAGCTGGCATCTTTGACGGTCCTCAGATCCGTCAGCTCGTCAGAGCTCTAGAGTTCGGAAACTCAATGAACGAAGTGGAACTGGAAGCATGGAAGGCATTTGTTCTGGTAGTGAAGAACTTTCTTGGCAACAATAAGGCCAGAAACTACGCAGAACTTGTCAACAACATGCTGACTGCTTTCAGAAACCTGGGCTGCAACATGTGCGTCAAGATGCACTACCTATTTTCACATATGGACTGGTTTCCCGAGAACCGGGTTCAATGAGTGACGAGCAGGGGGAGAGATTCCATCAGGACATGAAAGAGTTGGAGACCAGGTATCAGGGTCGCTGGGACGCAGTCATGATGGCTGACTACTGTTGGACTCTGAAGAGAGACCTCTCTGCCGCTGAGCATTCCTGGAGTTCCAAGAAACGGAAGTTCAAGCCCTGAAGTTTGAAAAATGGTGAAGCAACATGCAATTTATGTGTACTTACCTTTATCAATGCCCACCATTCAGTTTACAGTAAACCTGACCTGATGGAGAGAAACGGATGCCATTTCCTGATTCAGCTGTGCAAAAATACCCTAAATCAGTTGTAGAAATCTAGACAACATTCAAAAAGTAAAAAATTGTTGCACAGTGTTATTATTAGATACTAAAACTGGCTTGGACCTAACCATTTTCCAGTTACAGTTTGCCACACAACTACTGGTGCATGTCTTTGAAACACTTGTTGGTCATATTCTTGTGAAATCATCTGTGCATGGATGTTGCTGGCAGCATCTTCACAGCAAATGCACTCCTTTCCCAGCTGTTGCAATTGCAGGAATCACTGCTGGCTGTGTCCTTGCACAGCCTAGTTTCAGCCAGATGGATGGGGTACAAATAGGGTTGCCATATTTCAAAATGTGAAAATCTGGACACAAAAGTTGTTGCGCTTGTTTTTTGTTTTTTATTGCAAAATTAAGTTTCTGAGCTATTTTTAAGGGAATTCGCCAAAATCTACAATTCTGACATGCATTGCCATGCATCCAGATTTTCCCGGACATTTCAGCAATTTCCGCCCAGACACTTTCCTGGGTACAAATAATAAAATTATTTTACTCACGTATTATTATACTCACGTTTCTCCACATGGCCCTATATCTTGGAAGGCATGGTCATGAGAAGAAAAATGTCCCACACATAGTAGGTTCAAGTGTTGCAGAGCAGGGGGGAGGTGGAGAGAGTAGAAGTGCGAACAAGTTTCAGGAGTATTTTCTCCTCTTCTGCTGTAGTGTGTGGAGTGGAACTGGTAGAGCTCATATATCGTGGGATAATGAGCCTCAGATGGGCCCTGGAGCCATGTGTCTTGCTTGTGAGTGAGGTTTGTGAGTCCCTCTTTGCATATTAATATCAGAAGAGTATAAAGCATAAACTGCACTACCTGTGCTTTTGCTTTCTCTTCTGTATGAAGAAGAAAACTTTTAGTATAAAAACTTCACTACAGTGGAACCTTGGGTTACATATGCTCCAGGTTACATATGCTTCAGGTTACAGACTCCGCTAACCAAGAAATAGTACCTTGGGTTAAGAACTTTGCTTCAGGATGAGAACAGAAATCGTGCTCTGGTGGTGCAACGACAGCAGGAGGCCCCATTAGCTAAAGTGGTGCTTCAGGTTAAGAACAGTTTCAGGTTAAGAATGGACCTCTGGAACGAATTAAGTACTTAACCTGAGGTACCACTGTATTGCTGTGCTCCTGTAACTGCACTAGTGGTGATAGTACTAGTACTACTACTACTCTACTACTACTACTACTACTACTACTACTACTACTACTAATAATAATAAAGGTGTGATTTTCTGGTTTTGTTCTTCAGTTATGCAAAGGCAGCCTTTTGCTTGGAGGAACTCATGATGACTAACCCCCACAACCACTTATATTGCCAGCAATTTGCAGAGGTGAGTATTTCAGGACAGTCTGGGTAGCTAGCAGTTGTCTTTGCTCAGTGGCCAGTTGGCAAGGCATCTTCTCCCTGCAGTCTGCCCACTTGTTGTCTCCCACGGCTTCTACTGCATTCTTTTTTTGTACCGCTGGCTTGCATCCTCATATTTGGTTAGCGGACTGTTGTACTGAGACGTTTTGTTTTCCAATACAGTGGTACCTTGGTTTACAACCATAATCTGTTCTGGAGGTCTGGTTGTAAACCAAAACAGGTTGTAACCCAAGACGTGCTTTCGCCCATGTGGCCCCCCCCATTGGTTGTAATCCAAAAAAAGGGACACGCACTTCCGGTTTTGATGTGGTTGTAATCCAAAATAGTTGTAATCCAAAGCAATTGCAAACCAAGGTACCACTGTAATTGTCATCTTGGTTCATTTTTTTAATAGTTTAGTTAAGCATCAAATACCCCTTACACGTTTTAACTCCATTCCTCAAGCTGCATTAGTCTGGTACTCTTTTCACTCTCAGAGGAAAAGCTCACGTTTCCATTTCTGGGATTTATTATAAGTGGAGCAACTTTTCATAATGTTAAATTAAACATGCTCATCAATCTTGCATTTGACATAGGTTAAATATACCCAAGGAGGGCTTGAAAACCTTGAGCTCTCAAGAAAATATTTTGCACAGGCGTTGAAGCTGAACAACAGAAACATGAGAGCATTATTTGGACTTTATATGGTGAGTATGAAGGCATTTAATCCCCCCCCAAAAATAATTAATTTGATATTTAAAGTTATGCAAGTGGAGTTGAGACAGAAAAACATGCCATGCTCCTTGATGCAAGTGTGATGTCAGGTGTGATGCATATCAGGTTTGGCTTGTTTCTTCCTAGCCTTAGCAAACTTTATATAACACCAACAAATAAAACAACTTTTCTCTTCCTGTCATTATAGGCAAGCACATCTTAGTGTCATCGAAGTATTAAATCAGTTATTTAATATAGCAATTCTATTTCAAGTACAGTACAAAAGTATTTAGATGAAGCATTAAGGTAGCTAAAAATTCCTACTAATTAAATTGCTCTATAGCTTCTTGCAAATTTTCAGTAGGATCTTAAAACGGATCCATTAGAGAGAAAGACGTGAATTTTTTTATACTCTTAGTGTAAACATGCCTCATTTTACTGCATGAAAAGTTCCGATTATGTGCACGCCAAAGTACTTCCACCTCCTCCTCTGTCCTTTTTCTTCTGGCTTTATTTTGGTACCTTCAAGAGTTCTGATACGCTAAGACTTATTCTCTCCAGTGTACATGATGACTTCCTATACAGATAAAATTTCAGGGCAAGAAAACTGTCCTTAAACTATCACATCATAAGTGCACAGATCTATTTCATTCTGTGCCCAAGTACTGTACATTTCCATCCATACTCTTACATTGCAAGAGCCACACAAATTGTTTTCACTTGTTATGGGTCAAGGTAGAAATGTAAAGTATTGCACTTGGGCAAAAAAAATGAGAGGCACAAATACAAGATGGGTGACACCTGGCTTGAGAGCAGTACATGTGAAAAGGATCTAGGAGTCTTGGTTGACCACAAACTTGACATGAGCCAACAGTGTGACGCGGCAGCTAAAAAAGCCAATGCAATTCTGGGCTGCATCAATAGGAGTATAGCATCTAGATCAAGGGAAGTAATAGTGCCACTGTATTCTGCTCTGGTCAGACCTCACCTGGAGTACTGTGTCCAGTTCTGGGCACCACAGTTCAAGAAGGACACTGACAAACTGGAACGTGTCCAGAGGAGGGCAACCAAAATGGTCAAAGGCCTGGAAACGATGCCTTATGAGGAACGGCTAAGGGAGCTGGGCATGTTTAGCCTGGAGAAGAGGTTAAGGGGTGATATGATAGCCATGTTCAAATATATAAAAGGATGTCACATAGAGGAGGGAGAAAGGTTGTTTTCTGCTGCTCCAGAGAAGCGGACACGGAGCAATGGATCCAAACTACAAGAAAGAAGATTCCACCTAAACATTAGGAAGAACTTCCTGACAGTAAGAGCTGTTCGACAGTGGAATTTGCTGCCAAGGAGTGTGGTGGAGTCTCCTACTTTGGAGGTCTTTAAGCAGAGGCTTGACAACCATATGTCAGGAGTGCTCTGATGGTGTTTCCTGCTTGGCAGGGGGTTGGACTCGATGGCCCTTGTGGTCTCTTCCAACTCTATGATTCTATAAGCTTCTCATGTGGTTGCTGCTCTACTTGCATGTCAAGATTGGGAGCTAGGATATATGATCCTTCCTTTTCCTCCTCCTTCTGAATGTCCTGTTAGGGAACTGGGCATGAGAACTCATTACCACAGAGAAGCAACAGTACTGAGGTTCCCTTCTTGACGATATGTTCTTGGGAGATGAAGGCAGGACTATAATTGGACAAACCTCAAGCCTTTTTTGCGGGGCTGGGAGCCCTCTTTTTTGCATTCAACTTAAAGAAATAAGTTTATCACCAAATGCACTCTGGGGTGAACCACCATTTGTGTTCTTGTTCTGTTGTGCAAAGAACAGATGGTGCGCATACAGCTGCTGTAGTGACAAAGCTTTCTTATTAAAAAAAGATTATTAAAAAAAGGATTCTCGGTATTTGAAGTGCTGATTTCCAGCTTATACGCTTTTTATAATAGTGCTACAAATTCCTTCTAATGTTACTTAAACAGCAGCGCTATGGAATTTATAAGCATAGAGATACTTAACGATTAAAGCATTCTTTTATTGCTGTCAGCATAGAGGCTCAAATATTGACTTATCTTATGAAACTGCAGATGAAACCTTTTCCCTCTCAAGGTCTGTGGCGACGCTTGCTTTTACTACCTGTTGACAAGATTTGAGGTTCTGTAATGCTGCCAGATCAAATAACAATTTCCATAGAACTAGCAGTAAGGATGCACCGTCCTAAATGTTCACATTTTCTGGACACGAGATCATTCCTGCTTTGTTAATGTTAACAGCAAATCTTATTTTGAAGTTTTACATTTTGTGTTTTAGAACTTGTAACTTAAATAGCATGATATTCATGCACCTTCAGGCCTTCGGTTTTAGAAGTCTTGCTTCCAAGTTTTCTGACTTGTTAAGGGTATGGCTGGAATCCAGAGAGCTGCTTTAGACGCAACTCAGGGCTTGCGAATGCATCATGAACATTTGAGTTTGTCTTTGAACAGCAGATCCCTGTGCAATATACAAACTGATTTAGACATTGCCCTGCCTCTCAAAAGTGGTTTGCAAAGTGGCATGGGGAACTGCTGTTTGCAGAGATATTAAAAATTCACTGCCGTGCCTACCTTGGAACAAAAGAGAGACTAGCAGAACCACAATGTCCAGTTTCTTACTTGCTTTTTTTGTTATCAAAAACCATTAACTTAAAATGTATTTTTGCTTTAATGTGTTTTGTTTTAAAACCTACGCTCACATTTTTCCCGTTGCAGTGTTTTATCATGTTCCATGTGTATTCAGGTTTATTTTGCAAGATTCTGTTGCTGATTTGTTTTGTTTTTTGTCTTCTTTCTAGTCTGCCAGCCATATTGCTTCCAATTCCAAGGCAAGTGCAAAAATGAAAAAAGATAATATGAAGTACGCTGGTTGGGCAGCAAACCAAATAAATAGAGCTTACCAGGTGAGTATTGTGTTAAAACTCTGATATGCTTCATGCACCACTTTACAATAGACCTTTTCACCTTGTTTGCCTATGTGGTAGGCAAGTGGAATGGGGAGGCAGGGGTTTGTGATAAAGTCATAAAGAGGTCATGCAGATTTCAGAGAATAACATAACATTAGGACAAAAGGAATTTTATTTTGTTTTACATCTTTTTTAGAGGATATGAATATATTGCAAAAGTTGTCTAACCTTTGAGTGTATAGTCTGAAGGAATCCTTGTGCATCCATGTGTGCATAAATTTAAGTGTCTGCTCAACTATAAATATAATTAATTTCTGGGAACATTACCATATTGCACCATTGCAGTTTGACTGTAAAGCCAGTAACTTACCTTAGTTTAATAAAAAAAAAATAGTTTGATAAAAGAAGCTATTATTTATGGGATATTTGGTTGGATTTAATTGCTTAGCTTTAATCAGTCTTGAGATGTTTTGAACTGCTGATTCTGTTAAATTGATGGTATATATAATTTATCTCTGAAGATCACAGTGTAAATTTGAAAACACTGCTTGTATTTTATTTCTCTTTTTTTGTAAACTTATGGTCCAATTCCATAGTTATGTTGGAGCTGGATCAAAATAATTGCAAATTGGCTCCTCTCTCAGTTGATACTTACCAGAACAGTTCACATTTTACATAACTAAAATGTATTTAAAACAAATGTCAGAACTTCTTTGTGACTTCATATGTTTGTGATGTATTGCATACTTCAGCTGTATTTTAGCAGAAAAGTGACAAATGCCATATCTAGCTGAAAACTGCAAGGGGAATTTCAGTATGCGAGATACAATTACGTAAATTAGAAGTTGGCCAAAATCTCAAGTTAACACCCTACTCGGGCAAAATGTACTATAAGAATCTTTACTGAATAAAGACCAAATCCTGGTTGAGCTGTGCGTATTGTATGGTTTGGTCTGGTCTGTTTCTATATTTGCACTGAAACTACTGAAGAGCCTGAAGCAAAAGGGCTGAAAAATTGGTAGGTGGCTTTCTTCACATTGAGCAAATCTGTTCTCAATAAGTACTATTCTGCTAAAGGTTGCTATCTTGCAAATGAAAAAAAAATGAACATGCCAAATGATTCTTTTAAGGAGACTCGTATTCTGTATGGCAAAGGTAGCTAGTCCCCAGTTCAGGGGCCTGGTCCAATCTCCCAAGCAATTCTCTCCCCTCCCTCAAAAAGAACCCACCCATCCATTTGGGCAGCTGCAGGGAAAAGGAAAATAAAATCAAGACACAGTGCAGAGGGGGGTAGAGCCCAGTACCCTAATGGGCATGCTGGTTGCTACCTCCCTGTTGATCTAGTTGTGTGGATCAGCTCAGGAGGGGCAGTGTGTGTGTAAATGAAAGAGTTTGGGATCACCACACCCACTTTGGGCCACATGTACTTTGGGCATGCAGCTCCAAGTGGGTTGGATAAGGGTGAATGCAGCCCTTAAAACAAATGATGATGATGATGATGATGATGTTTTTTATACGTTGTAGTGTGGCCACTATGGAATTTAAGGGGAAAGAATTTAAGGGGAAAGTTGTCTTAACTGTTTGGGGCCCTTAAAATTTCTGCACTAATTAATGGTGAACTAATGACATAAACTACAATATATCTAAATCACTAAAAACTGAAGTATCTTCGCTTGTGTTCTGTGCGCTTAACATCAAAGCAAAATATAGGTTCCTATTCCTTCAATTAGTTTATTGTGTCTGTAATGGAAGCATTTTAGCAGAGAGGTGCAAGTTTGATTAACGTTAAGTGTTTTTTGTTTAAGCCCTTAATATGATCCACTCAGTAATTTCACTGATAAATGCTTTTGGACACAAGACTAAATTCTCTAGTGTTAGGCATCCACATGTTGTTTATTAGCGGTGAGGTGATTCTGTTACAAACCATTTGGGACAGAAAATTTAATCATGATTTCAGAGAGACGGGGAAGTAAAAGCTTTGTCATCAGCTGAATTGGTGCCTAATGCTGGAGTACACAAAATAATTGGTCATAAACTAGAATTCGAAGTGATTTAGATGTCCAACTAGGCTTTTATTGATTGTGACACCATTGGGCTTTGTTTGTTCTAACTTGAAGCCTATGCCAGTGTCATTAAAGGAAGCCATTTTTCAAGTTAACAAGGGCCTTTCCTCTTGTTACTGTCTTATGTCAGAGCTGTCCTAAGTGTCCCTAAAACGGAATAGGCATAATACTAATTATTTTGAGCTCCCCATTCCTTTAGAAGTTTTCAAATCAAGCACAAGGTCTTTGAGATTTTTCTATAATCAGTTTCTTAAGCAGTTAAACCTCTATAAATATATGGTTGCGGCTGTCTCCACACACACACCACACACCTGGCCCCATTTTTCACCTTCAGTCTTCTAAGATTTGGGGTTAAGATTACTTAATCTTTGAATATGGTCCAAGGGGGTCAAAGGCAGGTTAACAATTATTCCGTCTTGTTCCAGCTGGAATATTACCTGTCTTACCACAAAATTTTGTCATCGGGTCATGAGACATTTGCTAAATTGTGTTAATTATGAGAGAAAAGGAACACATCATAAATCAGGAAATCTAGTATGCAGGACAGCCATGGTACTTGAAGAAAAGAAAAAAAGCATTAAACTGGAAATTTATTGGGTGTTTAGATGTTAATGTTAGTTTGAGAATAGGCCATGAAAAAAAATTAGATAGTGGCAAGCCCTTGAAAAGAAATTACACCTACAAAGGAATGGTATATATGTTGCAATACATGGTTTGAACCAAATTACCAGCTAGGAACTTCTTTGACATAAGCCTATTTATTAATTATTTAATTAATAATAAACAGGTTAATTTTTAAGAACAATAACTGTCTGAAGTGAATGGAACGTGAACATCTTAGCACAATTCCTGTTTACATCCACCTGAATAATTCTTAGTAGAATGTATCATTAGCTGGTAAATCTTCTGCAAGTGATGAAGAAAGTGCTGGAGCTAGCTCATTGTAGGTACAATCTACTCGGCTGTTCTCCTGTGCAAATCTTTTGAAAAGTATTAGAGCTATTCAGGAGTGTCATTGCACGTTGCCATTTGTACGTATGCCCTGTTAACACACGGCATATTTCCACCGGGGTTTGCCCCTTGAAATTTGGATGGAATAGGCCACCCATTTATCACTGCTACAGCCATATGTTTGCCCGTATAAATAAACAGCAAAACTGTAGGACATTTAGTTGGTTGCATGTAAAAACAACCATAT
>NC_138133.1:72385821-72388321 GCF_964188305.1 Podarcis bocagei
AGAGTTACTTGGTTAACATTAAAATTGTTTCATCTTTAGCATTTCTTTAACATTTTAGGTAAACATTCTGTCAGCATATCCCATTTTCTTTTTCTTGTTAATTATAGTTCCATTGGCTTTTTACACAGTGCAGTTGTTGACATGATGTCAGATAGAATATTAAGCAGGAGACAGTGTTGACAGCTCTAAAATGTGTTTAAACAACATCAGAAAGAAAACAAACACTTAACTTGCTCTGTGTTGAATCCAGATTAAGTTAGGGAAACATCATTCCCATGTATATCAGTTTGACAAGTTAGTAATGTCTTATGCTGCAGTCTACACCCCACTTACATGGGAGTAAGTCTCACTGAATTCAATAGGACTTCTCAGTAGACATGGTTAGGATTTTGCTGTTAGTTCCCATTGATTTCACTGTGATTTAAGATAACGAAGTCTGAATCCAGTCTTTTGTATCATACATATGTTCACCACATGGAAAGAAAGTTGAGGTATGGACGTGTATGAAATAAAACAATTGAATAATAAAATACTTGCACAATAAAATACAAATATAGTAGTAGTAATTTTATTTTTATTGACCTTGAGTCATAAGAAAAATAAATCTGTACAGTATGTACATTTCAGTGTTATAGATGTAAAAAAAACAACAACAAAAGGTATAAGTAAAAACATTTGTATTGATAAAACACTAGCAACCACTTAAGAGTCACTGCACAGATCAAGTCTACAGCTGGTTTCATAAGTGTCAAAAACAATGTTGATATTTAGCTATGGCTAATACAAAGCATGTTGTTAATCTGGTTATGTCTTTATATGAGTGTGTCAGATTCCTGCCAATCCAACCAATATTGCCACCTCTCCTGAAACCAACAGTCAAATTTACAATGCATTTTATCCGAGATGTTTAATAAATTCAAACTAAATCGCCTTGTCTGCTCGGGATATGAAAAGAACTAGTGAGCTTAAAGGAGAATAATGATACTTAGTATGTATATATTGTGTCTGAACCATTGTACATATATCATTTCAGTAATTCTTGGAACAATCCTGTAATGTCAGTAGTAATATTATCCTTCCTCATGATATGAGGCTAAGACTCAGAGATAGAACCCTGTCTTCAGCCACCTAGTGTGTTCATGGTAGAAGTGAAGTTTGAAACTAGGATTTCTTCTTTAGCTACATTAGTGTTCATGTCTATGATTTCAGTTAAATATAAATAAACACTAAAGGCTGGGTCCAAGTGTGAGTTGTAGACATTTTTGTTGTGCAAGGGAGAAATCTACAATTTTTGGTAGCTGCCTACCCTGTTCTTCAAAGGCTTTTAATCTTTAAGAACTAATTATGGGGTACCACTGGAGGCTGAAGCTTGTAAGAGATAGTGGGAATCTTTTTGCATGGAAAGAACTCTGTTCAGTGTTGTTAGGACCCAACCCCACAAAACTAACATAGTAGATTAGAGTAGTAGCTAAGCAGGTTGCTTAGAGATTAGAATCTCATCTCTCCTTTGAACTTACAAGGTCTTTAGCTCCAGTCTGCAATATGGGGATGATACTTTTAAGGATAACAGTAAGATAATGTGTACAAGGTGCTTTGAAAAGTATTATTTAGGTGACAGTGATTCCTAAGTGGTTCAACAATGGATAAAGTTGTCAAAAAAGTGTATGCAGCCTCTTGATAGAGTTTCATTGAGAGTAAAAGTAAGTTGTTATTGTTGTTGTTAAGTATATGATATCTTGCATTGGATGTCACACTGAATACAATAAGCCCACAATTTATGCAGGGTTATGTTCTGGGAATCAGGTCTAAAGCCAAAATCACGTATAGTCAAAACATATTAGGTGCAATGGTTGGTGGGACTGCTGGAGTCTTTTTTCTTGGACTTCCACTTCCTTTTCACCCCTTTTTAAATTGTTTTTGTTTTTATTTTGCCAAATGAACGTGCACAAGTTCAACGTGCATAATTTGCAGGCTTACTGTATAGATAATTGATCTTCCAGCCCTCACTAATGGAAGGTACATGTGGGATGGGCCCTTTTGTTTGGTGTGCTTCCTGCCCAGTGTCCTTTTTTATTTATTTCGAGGGTTAATACTTGCCTCTTAACCAAATCTTCTGAGATGGCTTGCCACTATATTTAAGAAGCTGCATGAGACAAAAGAAGTAGGGTAGGGTTTCTTCACATAGGTGGTGGCTTCAGTTTCTGTAGTCTTGGGCAGCTCCTGGCTCCTGGTGGGAGATGCAAGGGACACTATGGAAGCAGAGATGCCTACAAGCCCCTCACAGGTTCTTAGATGTTCAATCTGCCAGTCCTTTTGCATTCTGTAGGCATCACACAAGAGGGGACATAAAATGGGCATTTTTACAGTCAAATCTTGGTACTGGTTTTTAATGGAACATTTCTGCAGTAGAAGGCTCCTCATGCAGTCTTGGCAATTTTGGTGGTGATGTACCTTATTGTGACTTTTCATTACTTGGTTTTGTAAAACAAGTGTTAATCTT